>NC_038255.2:42590244-42722580 GCF_000004515.6 Glycine max
CGAAGATGTTTTTCTCTTTCTTTGTACTGTACATTTCATACCATTGTATCCAATTAGGCTGTCAAGCTCACTCCTTTTTATTCAAATCTTCTTCTCCCCTTTGATGCTTAACAAAACATAAGATTCTCACTTTCGTCCTTTTTCACTTTCATATTTCTCACCTTCAAACTTACCAAGCATAACGTAAAATAAAATAAAAAAGAATAAAATATAGTAAACAAACTAAATTAATTTCGGAATTGAAATTATAATTAAAAATTAAAAAGAAGTTGAAAAAGGCAAATATCATAGTTTTAATAAAAATTTATTGGACATAAATATTTTTTTGCCATCCAGTCAATCAAAGAATTAACGAACCCAGTCCGATCAAGTCAGATGCTCTGGTTTTGGTGGTCACTCTCAAACAACAATCATTTGGTAAAGATCTATAATTAGGACTAAAGATTCTCCTCATTTTAAGACGCACAATCTATAAACTCGAGTAAACACCTATAACGAATTCAAGTAATTTAACTGGAACGATGAACGCATACAAAGGTTGATCAGTTTAATCAAATTCGTTGACATTTTGTGTGAAATATAAATAAGCCCAAACTCGTGCTTCAGAGAATAGTTGAGTAATATCATTTTAGATAGTTAACCAATACTAATCTGCTTGTCATGATAGTTAGTTAATACTAGCAAATAACCAACAATCCTGGAAACATACCAAAGAAAAGTTTCAAACTACCAATGTAGTAGTACTTTGTCACAATGCCAACATTTTGTACTTTTGTATTTTCTTCAGTTAATAGTGATTAAAAGCACTTTTTTTTTTTTTTTTTGTAGAAATGCACTTGCGGTTGTAGATGATTCAATCAGTGTTCAGTTAACCAATAGGCAGCATCGCTACCGACAAGGGAGGGTCTCATACAAGAGACGAAATGATTTAGGGACTCAATCTGTAAAAAGCTCAATGGAGTGAGGAGATGAAATTCATATGGGACATTTATTTCAGTAACTGAGAAATCCAATCATAATTGAACCACATTTTATTGAATCCAATATCTATGATGACAACAACTATTATAAGTTCGAGCTCTTAAAAGCTTATTTTTCAAGGAAGTGCTGCTTTTAAGGAGCGGGTTAAAACTTCCAGTTCTTTCAGTCCCTCTTGAGGAGATTTGGCCTCACCAAGCACCTTCACTATAGCACTGCCAACAATCACACCATCAGCTCCCCATCCCGCTACCTGTAACAAAGTATATGATTTGATTCATTATTAACCAAATTGAGGGAGGTAGAAGCATTCTAGCATATGGGCCGAGAACTTGCCTGTTTCACATGCTCAGGTTTTGATATTCCAAAACCAACTGCGACAGGTTTAGTAGTTGCCTGAATAACAAGAAAAAGAGAGATTAAACAAGTATAAATATTGAGATGAATCAAGTTCAATGGTAGACTATTGTGTTTGTGTTTATCATAATTGATCAGATACCAGTTCTTGCAACCAAAGAGAAGCAGGAAGACCAGAGGGGCTAAAAAAGTTGGGAAAGAGAACTGAACTTTTCAGAAGTGATCTGAAGACATCAAGATTAAATAGTAGTATACAAACCTCTTTAATTTCCTGTAGAAGGGACTGAACAGAACCACTAACAGATGCGCGGGCTCCAGTGACCCCCACTGAGCTCACCTATAATTCAAATCAACAAATGGTTAATGACGTTTGCCAGCAGATGTTCCTAAGATAGTTATGCAAGATATTTTCTGTTTTCACTATCATTGTATATTTGTATCCTATTTCCGAAAAAATGGGATCAAGATGATTTGCTATCGCTGTCAACTTTTAAACCCAATTTGACATGTGAACTAAATAAACTGTTTGAAAATTCATGCTTTTTCCAAGCTCCAGTCTCAAAATACATCAAAATCAAATGTTTCGAAACTTCAACATCAAGTAATATGACCAAACTTGAACAACTCAAAAGAATCACAAAAACAAACCTAAAATTATGAGAAAACACCAAACTTTTGCAAAATAAAATAAATATTGTCAATTTCCATGATTGGCTACTCCAAAATATGTCCTAACCCAGTCTAGTGAATGCTTCAAAAAGTAACCTTCACTTTTCAAGAAAAGAGAAAAACATCCTAAAAGAATTTGCTAGGTTTCATCTTTTGACCTTACTTTGGGTAATTCGTATATTGATGTCAAGAAAACATGTAAGATTAAACCACACAAATAGAGCAGAGACAAAGGTTGTCACAGGCAACTGTACTGACTCAGAACAAACAATAGTTTTGTCTCCTTGGAATGCAAAGAGAAGGTTAAAGAGAAAGTTAATAAAATTAAGATGCATAACTAAAGCATGGCATTTTGGCTTTGACACTTGTATCTTTGAAGATGAGGCAACAATAATGAGTTCAGAGTTCTTGGAACATGCTTAATGCATGAAAATGGCAAGAAAAGAGCTAACTTCTAATCCACACAGTAGACTGATAAACTGTTTGAAAAAAAAAAAAGGAATGCAAATAAGCAGATAATGGATGCTATTTATGTTATTGGAAATAGTGAAAGAAATTATATAGAATCAAGACCTTAGCAGTCCAAAGTCAATGGAGTTATATGAAAACTAAAAAGAGGAACCCAAAAACAGAAGTTATTAAGGTTGAAAGAAGCTCTTACAAGATACACAAATCCTTCTGCCACATCAACAATGGCTTTCATTCGGTCTGGTGGAGTGGTGGGTGTTGTGAGGAGTACCTTAATGATATCAAATAAACAAGCATACCAAATCAGCTAGATATATACAGCACACACGTACACAGATTAATTTACCCAAACAAAATTTAAAAAAAATACATCTTAGAAAATGTTAACCAATAAATACTAACAAATTTATACATTGTTGCAAAAAGTATAATCAATAAAACAGAATGACGTTACAACAACAACAACCACGCCTTATCCCACTAGGTGGGGTCGGCTACATGGATCAACTTCCGCCATAATGTTCTATCAAGTACCATACTTCTATCCAAATCATTAAGTTCGAGATCCTTTTTTATAACCTCTCTTATAGTCTTTTTGGGTCTTCCTCTGCCTCGAATTGTTTGTCTTCTCTCCATCTGGTCTACTCTCCTCACTACAGAGTCTACCGGTCTTCTCTCTACATGCCCAAACCACCTAAGTCTATTTTCCACCATCTTCTCTACATGCCCAAACTCCATTGCTCCACAATGACCGCCACGTCTCCTTTGTTGTGCTTAACTTGTGGATTGCATATTTATAAATTCATATTATAAAAAAAGGTTTACCACTAGTTTTCTATCATTATGAGCAACAGTGTAAGAATATCCATTTGAAATCCAGAACTAAAACAAGAGATCATTCTAAAGTTAAGCAAACCAGTTCAATTCCATGTTTCTTAGCTTCTGTCCTTAAAGTTTCCGTCTCCTCCAGAGGGACATCTGGCACTACAAGCCCTGCAAACATATGGCAAAGAACAGAATATTATCCTCACAACCACACTACAGGAAAAAGGGACAAAATACAACAAAATCTTATTTCATAGTTTTCTGTGCAGACGAAGCTGATATAGAAGCTAAAACCAGGACTAGGCAGGAGAGTGAAGAGACATTTTCTTTTATAATGATAAAGATTTAAATTATCAAAACCCAAAAATCTAACATTAAATATAGTCCATGGTGTAAGTAACCGGAACTGCTTCCTTATCGTGTCTATACATTTTACAACATTGCTTTATCATAGAACTAGTATAGAAAATAGACCCAAGAGCAGTGAGGTAATACTAAACTATTAGGCAAATCTTGTGTTGAGTCTTACCATGTACGCCAGTGTCTCTTATGGTGGACATAAATTTCTCAGTACCACGCTTCAGTATTGGATTGTAATATGTAAACAGTGCAATTGGACATGACAGTTGCGGAACAACCTGCCAAATCAACCATTGGAAAGGATCATCAGTCCAGGGAGCTAAGACAAGATACACTTGACAAAGCAATAAGAGAAGGTTTCTAAGCAACCCTTCCTTATAAGTAAGAATGATTGTTTAACTAGGTAACAATAGACAGAAAAGATATCCCTCCAAAGGTTCTTATTGATGGAATGCATCATGCTTTCATATGTTTAAATAAGATGAATGGAATGAAATGAATAGATGCAAGCAAGACAATAGGAAGTATAAAATTAAAAAAATGTTTTCTGTGTGCAACTCATTATGAGAAATAGCACCAGATTTTAACTATCTCTATTATCTTATACAAAAACATGATTTATATATGTTTATGAGACATAAGTGCATCACTAATTACAAAAGTAGAAATCGTTCAAGTTATTTTTTCCTAACAAATTCCAATAGCAAGATAACAGACTATGATAATACAGGTTAAGAGCTTAAAGACCTTAGGGTCTAGCAATGTCTCCTTTCCCTTTAAGCATGTTGATTACCGTTGATTTAGTATCTGACATTGTCAGTATTTTATAGCTATAATTTAGGGAAATTACTGTATCCTAGTCTTAGATTCTTAGAATGTGAGTTTAGGCCTAACTCAACCCCAAAAGCTAGCTCAAGGGGTGAGGGTTGCCCCTCACTTATATACTCTTATATGGCTTTATCTTTAGCCGGTGCGGGACTTGGATTTTTTCCAATACCTAGGAAATTAGATATCTGTATCATTTCTCCTAGATTTAGGGATATTCTTTCCTGATTTTCTGTTAGCTCCAGTATCTATATACTAATGCACCATAGAATAGAGAATTGCTTAAGTCAATTGAATCAGTACAAGTTATTCAAGTCTATTCTTCTGTTCTGGTTTCAAGTAAGAACAGGGATAGAGGATGGATAGGCGTTGCTTGTTCAAATTTCATAACAATCAAGCAACTTTGGATATTTGCACAGCTAACTTGTTAACTGAAGAAATGAAAAATAGTTACTGTAGTAGAGCTCATTAGCTTTTGACAGTAATAATTAATAAATGACAAGGAGTTGCACAAATTTACCTCCTTCAACATATCAATAATCACATTAAAATTGGTCCCCTTTGCTAAAGATCTTGTAGCAGCAGCCTGAAGAGAAAGACACACAGTTTGAGAATCAGGTGGTACTATATGTCAATGGAAAAAAAAGAAGAAAGCACCAAACCTGGATAACAGGACCATCTGCCAAAGGATCAGAGTATGGAATGCCTAGCTCAATTATGTCAGACCCGCATGAATCAAGCAATTTCAGTGCTTCTGCAGTGGTTGAAAGGTCAGGATCACCAGCAGTGATATATGGGATGAAAGCCACCTTGACATAAAAATACTTCTTAGAAAATATTCATTTGGCAGTTAAGAATAGTACTCTGACTCATATCTATTTGCAATAAACTTGATACGGTACAAAAAATAATCAACCAACAGATAAAGATAAAGATAAAGGCATAGAAAATGGAATCAGAAAATTTGATTAATCACAACTATAGAAACAAGCAGGCAACAGCAACACAGTGCTATTCGAGTCGAAATGTGACAAAATGGAAAACATGGCATGCATTGAACCCAAACAATTGGAAAAAAAACAAGCACTTACTTTTCCTTCTTTTTTCAATCTGGTGAATGTTGCAGAGAGTCCCACTGCGTCCATGATCCTGATAGCGGCCACCGGAGTGTATCTTTTCACGGAGATTATAGCTTTCTTAGATGAAAAACAAACATTGAAACCAGCCTCAGGTTTCTTCAATTGCAATAAGCAACTTGACTTCAGGGCAAGAGCCATAAAAATGAGAAATACTGAAATTTTACACGAAATTAAGCATAAGGGTTTCCAATTGAAAGAAAAAACTCAACAGCCATCACCACAATATTACTGAAAACGAAAAAAAAAAAATCAATCTTCACGGAAAACAAAAAAAATGAACTAATGCACCCAGCCAACCCATCAACATCCGCAAAAACTATCGCATTAAACTGGCCATTGGGTTGAAAAATTCATAGAACTTTCTAGAAACCCATTGAACAATCACAGAGCTTTTCACCAAAACCATAACCCATTAGAAAAGTGCTAAAGTAATGAAGCAAATAACATTAACACTTGCATTTTCACAATTCAAAAGCAGATTTTGTACCAGAAGATAAAAAATGAAGTTGAAAAAGACGCAGAATCAGAGAATGACCTTATTGGGTTTCTTCTGCTTCGTGATTGAGTCCTTTTTTCTGTCTCTGTTGCAACTTGCAAGTCCAACCTTCCCTAATATTATTTAGTATTCACTATTCAGCTTTCTACGTTGTTTCTTAAGAATCATTATATTATTTTATAACATTTAATTAAATAATATTTCTTAAGAATATACTGTTAGAACGAAAATTTCTTTCACAAAGATTATATATATAAAATTTTATATTAATTTAAAATTATTTATTACTTTGTTTATATAAATTAAAATTAATATAATATAAATATTTTAAAATATATTAAAATACGAATTATTTGATTAATTTTTTATTTTTATTTAATTTTAATAAAATTTAACACAGATAATCTTAATAATAAATAGATATAATTTAACGATTATATTAATAAAAATAATATTTTATATTAATTTTTAAAATTATATAATAATTATTAAAGTATAATTTGATCCCATTTTTTAAAAATAAAGTATACATTAGTTGTGTTTGCAGTTTTTTCACCCTTTTCAGGAATAAAGAAATCTGATTTCTTAGAAATTTTCTATCCTTCAGTTTCATTTTTTTATTCGTTTGGTTTATATTCAGCCGGGCAATGAATTTGTTAGATTCTAGCTAGATATGGGATAAAGTTTATGTATGATGCAGCTAATACTAGTAAGTGATAATGTCGGATGAGATCGGATATATTTTTTTGATACATTTTTTCAGGGGTACGTATAACCAATGTATAGTTGAAAAATATTAAGAATATTTTTTTTTTCTTGAGGTGATTTTATTCAATGTATGGTAGGACAATAAATATAAACTTCTTTTTTAAGAATTTGAGTCATAATTTTCCATTTGTGAATAACTAATCCTTTATATATAAGAATACTTTCTATTAACGTTTTTTTTAAGAGATATTATTAATTAAATAGAAATTATTTTAGGTGTGACTTTTTAAGTAATTATAAAAAAGCAATAATTTTATCATATATGTCAATTCATAACTAAATAAATAATGTAAAAACCATTATATTGTTAACGTATTCTAATTGAATTATTTTTTAACATTTGTTAGAATAAAGAATATACATACACTAACACCATAAAAAATTAATATTTTCATTTGTTCATAATATGTGATATATTATTGACTTTTATAATATTATTTTAAAAATCATAAAAAAGATTATTTTTAAAAAAATTAATACCACCATTCATTATCATGTATTATTGACATTTATAATATTATTTTAAGTCACGCAAAAAATAATTTTTGATCAATTGATAATATAAATTTTTTATATTAACAGTGCATATTTGTTAAACCCATTTTGAATATAATATTATTAATTAAAAATATGTAAAAATTAATATTTAAAAATTTCCAATATCATTATTATAAAATAAGTTTTTAGCAAAAATACGTATATCATTAGCATTAAAATATTATATTAATAAAATTATTATAAAAAATAAGGTCAAATATCAAGGAGTAAAAGCTAACTATTTATTATTAAATATTATTTAAATTCATTTATTAACAAACATATTTAATTGTGTTTTTATTATAAAAAAAACTTAGTCGTGTTTTTTCTCTATAGTTTACCAAATGAGCAATTTTAATCATATTGCGTTAACTAGCATATTAGAGATTATGTAACTGATGTCACACTCAAGATGAGGTTTGAAATCATTATTTTATGCTTTAACATTGTGCATAAGAACTATTAAGGCACTTAACTTATTTGATATATCATGAAAAAATAATATATATATATATATATATATATATATATATATATATATATATATAAACATAAATGCGTGGAAACCCAAAATAGATAAATATTTAATGTTATTAAATAACATACAAACAAAATGAAGAAAAAAATTTGAAAAAAATAAATAAATGTTAACATGTGTCTTTAGGATACTTATTAAAAAAATATTTTTTTAAAATATGTAAAAATACACTTTTCCATGATTTATAATTGTGTTTTCATATGATTTTTAACCAAAAAAAAAATATTCTTTTAATTTCTTAATCAATATCTTTAGCATATTGATTAGCATGACATAAAAATAAATAGGTAAACATGATAATTGTTGTCTTGTAAATGGTAGCATTGTGATGAAGAGTGGAACATATTTTTTTAGTACACTTTTTAAATATGTTCTCTTTTTAGTACACTTTTTAAATATGTTCTCTTTAGTTAGTTAAAAGTAAATAAAAGATATAAAATTAAAGCAAATAATCATTAAATATGATACAAAACTCACAAAATATATTATTTTGAATCAATTTCAAGTAATCAAAAATAGTGTATTCAAAGTAATGTATCTAAAAGTATGTTTCTAGTATTTTTCTTATGAAAATAAGATATGATGAGTTTTTTAAATCATGATCACATTAGCGCATTTGGATAGGTTTTTTTGAATATATATAGAGAGAGTGTGAGAGAGGAAAAATGGATTTGCAATGTACTCCTGGTGTTGGCCAAACGATTTTTACATTACTATACACCATAGATTATTTACATAATAAAGTTCCTTTTATAAATTTTATTCATAAGCTATTTTTTCTGACTCATGAAATGAGTTTTACTTTAGCGTGCATGTGGTACTAAGATCAAAATTGGGATGGCGAGTTGATTTTATCGCTTTATTGAGATTGAGGGAAGAAGTAGTGATAACTAGGATGTTTCTTTTTTATCAAAAAAATTACCTCAATTAAACTGAAAAAATTATATGTGGTTGAGTTTTTATTTAAAAATAAAATTTGAATTAAACTAAATATATATTTTTATATATTTCATTTGGTTCAATTTTTATGGTTTTTATTAAAATATTATTTCATTAAAATTTATGCACTTTTTTTCTTCTTTTAAATTAAATTACATTAAAAAATTGCTAATAATTATGTAACTTATCAATATGTTAATCCTTTTATAATAAAAATCTGCAGAATTTTCATTCATTTTAAACTAAATATGTAACATCCTTTTACCCTAAGATATATACACTTGTAATATTTTCTAAATACGTTTGTAGTGAAATTTAATTAAAAGGATGTACCGACTTTAAAAAAACACTTATTTCGCAGTAAGAGTATTACACGCCAAATATTTGTAAACTTGAAGAAAATAAATTAATAAATAATGTAACTCCATGCTAAACAAATCTTAATGTTCCAAAGTCCATACAATACCATATTAAATAAAATATGGTAAAAATTATTCATTAATTTAATTTTTAGATAAATGAATAAAATGTGTCTCAATGTTATATTGTTTCAAAGCATCCATAACCCTAAAATTAATAATAATATAAAATAGATACCTAAATCTCTCATGTAGCATCATCATCATAATCTTACAAAGACTCACCTGCAAAAATGACATTCATCTCAAACACAAACAAAACAAATAGACGGAGAGTGAGATACATTTTTCACAATAAATTTAAAACATTAAGGAAGTCATAAAGGTATAAGATACATTTATAAATAATTGTGTTCCACAACACAAGCATGCCTCATCCATATCAAACATTCCATACACAAATTCACACATGAAATGTGATGCAGATTAGACCCATAAACTTGTTTGCATATGGTACCATTTTGAAAAACATTGTGAATGTAGCTCAAGAGTTCATGTAGTCAACGAATTGTCACACAATAGGCAATCCGACACTATCACTCTCACCGAGATGACACCGTTGACGGTGGGTTAGGGTATTCCAACCTTGTAAGGATACTCCAACACATGTGATCAACATGAACTTAAAGGAGATTTCAAAACGTTGCACCCCCAAGGTCAGAGTCATACGTCAACTCATTCATGGCCTCCTTGGTTAGGTTCATAAACGTCCTTCACGTCAAAACGCATATGCTCAACATGATGCATGGTTCATAAACATTATATACATGCTTTATTTTTGAATTTCGATGGTTCTCCTAACATTTTTTGCAACATATACGCATACCATGACATATTACTTTCACATATACTCGTGTACATCATGCATTTAGTCACAATATTAATCATGAGCATATTCACTCATCTACACAACAATATCATCTCATCACTTCATTCGTCAAATCATAAGTATAAACATCATGCATCGTACTACCACTCATTATGATATCAATATTACACACTCATTTTTCTCCTACATTACTATGATTTTCATAAAGTATAATAATCATGTCTAGAGTTGTTTTAATCCTACTAAGTTGCTTCTTATCTTGTTACAAAGACAAGACAATTATCTATAACTTCTAGGCTGACCTCAATATCCCTTTCAATCGTTTAGAAACCTAAAATTAGAAAATATATAAACTGACCACATAATAATGATAGATTAATCTTTACTCGCTAAAATTGAAATATCTGGAGTTATATCAATCCTTTTTTAGTGAAATCAAATCCCTTAACTAGATAACATCTAGGGCTACAACTCTTGCGTAGAACACAAAGTCTAATTCTATCATTTAAGTACATGTTTTGGTGTTCTAACTTAATGTTTTCTATAAAAAAATCAGCATGTGCGTCTAATATCAATTGTCAAATTCAATTTCAAAAATATCAAAACTTACAACAATCAAATTCACCAAAATCATAGCAAAACAAAGTGCTTTAGGGTATTCACAACCCACCCAAGAAAATAAGCTTGTTATAATCATAAACCTAAGACCATACAATCTACCCATGACTCATTACCACTCATACAACAAAAGAAAAAGAAATAATCCACTTCCCCTAACTTCAAATGAAGTAATTCTTCAACAAGAAAAATGAAGATGATCTCGTGACCACTCCCAATAATGCATTGATCTAATGGCTTCATCCACCATGATCTTCACGACAACTCTTACTATGGAAAAAACTTGGTTGTGATTTAAAACACAATCTAAAGCCGTCTAAATTTTCCAAGTTTGAAAACTCAAATGGAAATATAAAAATATTGACTGAGGGGTTCCACACCTAACACTAAGCCCACTTAATTCTTTGGTGCATATAAGGCTTGTTTGTCTCCTCTGTATATAGGAGAAGAAAATGGTTCATGAGATTATTTTGTCCAATGTGAGACTTAGAACATTTTTCATGATCAAGTGACTTACTTTAGAGCTAATTTTCTCTATGATAAAAGCTGATTTTGGTTTTTAAGGTGTATGAATGAATTATAGCTTTTTCAACAAACTTTTCAATAATACAAAAAATACCTCAAACAAACAACTATAACTTAAGATATGACGTGGTCTCTCTAAGATTGTCATCATAAAACTAACAGTAGACTTAGAAGAGTATTAGATTAACTTTAAAAAGTTAATCTAATACTCTTCTAACACCAAATATAATATAAAAAAGACAACAACAACAACAATACACATAAAATACACACGTGTATAGAAACACATATACTATCACAACACAAGTACATGTTTAGGACAAAATCAATACTATACAAATAATAATAATAAACATTTACAAAAAAATATAACAGAAGGATCCCAACAAGAGTTCTCCTTATGATATGTTCAAGTACTCAAAATTTTGGGTGTTACAAAACATATCTTTCAAAAGTTACCCGAAAAAAATGTAACATATATTATATAAATTTTGTATACATAACATTACAAAACAGTATGAAATTCAAGTGATATATACATAAAATACATAACACTAAAGTAACATAAGTGTTAGTATAAGAGTTACAATTAAGTTTTATTTCAAAAACACAAATCACAAATCGAACCAAATCGATGAGTTTGTGAAAAAAATAATCCAAATAAATAAAAAAATAAGTTTAGTTCGATTTTCAATTTATTTAGCCATTTTTTATTTCTATTTTGAATTGATTTTAATTTCAACAACTTGATAACTAACCTCCTGAAAAGATTTGAAACTCCAAACTCAATAAACTACCAAAATAACGCCAATTATAAAGAAGAAAATGCGGCTATAAAAAGGTTGAATATATATATATATATATATATATATATATATATATATATATATATATATATATATATATATATATATATAGATTATCAATTGATGTTTCTACACGTAAGACTCGTGCCTTTTGTCAAAGAAATTTGAGTGATTTGAGGTCCAAGTCGATCATCGATTAGGTTTGTATTAGAAGGAATGCTTATGCCTATTTTTAAGGTAATGGTTGACACGCCTAATTGGGGCATGGTTGAGTCTAGATTGATGAGATTGAGTTGGGTGAAGATTGTGAAGGGTTATACTAACTTTGAAATTAATGATTAGTAAACCTAAAAGTTTCGAAATTGGCGTGGTCGGGTGTGGGCAATATTAAAAACCAAAGCATTGTAAAATTGTTTTTTAGTTTTTATTTTCTTTAAAGTTATATGATAACTGTTAAAATTTTGAAGTTAGAAAATAGAAAGAAATGTCCTCTGTAAAGAACAAAAGAATGAAGTATGTAGTACATTGAAGTTCCCTAGTGATTAATACGAACAAAAATACTTGGGAGACGAGTGAACCAGGGTGTAAATACCAAAAATGGAGCCCCTTGAGCAAAAAAAGGAAGCCTTTTGTAATCAGGATAAAGCCACCCGCACTCCTTCTGCTAGCCTAACTACCCAGCAATAGTAAGTGCAAAACCGAAAACAAAAAACCAAACCCAAACGAAACCGACCAAAATCTCGCCAATTTCACTTTCCGCTTCATGTAGTTTCTGCGTTCCCAACTCCTTCTCCCGACTCTACCCTGACTCGCCCGAGTCCACACTCAAACCCGCGCTCATGGCAAATAACCCTTCCGACGCTCCCGCCGATGACTTCCTTGAACAAATCCTCGGCCTCCCGAACTTCGCTTCCGCCGACTCCGGCCTTTCCGCTGCCGATGTCGGCCTCGCCGGTGCGGCCACTCAGGCTCCGATGATGCTGCAACTCAACTCCGCCGACGCCAACGCTCACCTCGCCGGCGCCGCCTTCCACGCGCCCGTGTATCAGCTAGGGCTGAGCTTGGACCAGGGCAAAGGTGGGTTCATGAAGCCCGAGGAAGCCTCCGCTAGCGGAAAGCGCTTTCGCGACGACGTCGTTGATAATAGAGCTAAGAATGTAAGGCCACCACCTTTTTTCGATTCTCCTCTGTTTGGATTTGATTTTTTAATTGGAAGTGAGTTTTGTGCTTTGCTTCAATTGTTTCTGTCTAATATGAGAGTATGTTTCTGGAAAAGCTATTATATGGTTGGAATTACTTTACTCTATTTGCTAGGTTCAGATTACCACCATTATGTTTACATGAAGCAAAACGAAACGTTTTAAAGGTTAATGAAAATAAGACTTAGCACTATAATGATGATTTCTTTCCTGATTAGTGTGTCTAAAAATTGAGATTCTTCAACTTGAGATATGTTAGGTGAGTGGTTGTCGATGCCAGTCAACTTGTTATAAACATCGATAACATGTCTCTCTGTAATTGTGTGTTAGGTTTGATCGTTTCTTGGTCGAGATTTAGTTAGTTAGGTTATTTATTTATTCCTTTGTGTTTGCACTTATGGTTACTTTGTGTAATCTTTGAGTAATCCTTGAACAATTGTTTTCTTGTTATGTTGTGAGAGCCTTCTTTTTCTGCTTCGTGTTCTTATTCTTACTGTTTTTTTTTTCTGCCTTTGGGAGGGAAGAGAGGGAGTGGAAGAGGGGGAGTTGATCAAGTAGCACTTATTATTGCTAATTTGTAACCCTCTTGCAGGTTTTTCATGGGCAACCCATGCCTACTACTATGCCTGCTGCTCCACATCCTCCAGCAATACGTCCTAGGGTGCGGGCCAGAAGAGGACAGGCTACAGATCCACACAGCATAGCTGAACGAGTGAGCTTTAAGATATTTGCTTGAATGCAAATTGTTTTGCTGGGGTTAAGTTTGTAGCTCATTTTGTCTTCCATGTTACCATTTCATTACAGTTACGCAGAGAAAGAATAGCAGAAAGAATCAGGGCATTGCAAGAACTGGTTCCAAGTGTCAACAAGGTATGCGATTTCTCTTGCATATCCTTTTATTACTAAATATGGTCTTGCCTCCGTCTTTAGCAAGTGGAATTGTGTTTTGGAGAAGTAAAGGATTTATAGCATGAATTGTTTGAAAAGATGAAGAGTATCAAGTTAACATTTACAGAAGATGTGTATTTATTATCTTTCCCCTTAATTTCTAGCTTGTTGACTTGATAATAACACAGACGATGATCAATTTGTGTTTAAGTAGATTCATATCTTGTGAATAAAAATGATATCACTCCATATTTTTTTTGTAAAAAGCAAAAACAGTGCTAAAAGTGGACCTTTTCAAGGCATGTTTGTGGCTGATCTGTCTTCTTTCTTGGGAGATATTGTTCATTACATACTTGTTTAGTACTTCACCATCTCCAATTACACTGTTAACTTTCATAATTTTGTCTTCCTTTTACAATACACACACAAAATAAAGCAGATGTCATTACTTTTGTAACTTTATTATGAACACTTAAGTTTTACAAAATAGGTTGTTCTTTTCATGTAAAAATTGCTTCAATTCATAAATATTTGAACACTTCCGGCTTATCAAGTAGCTATTTTGTTTTTCACATAAGGCCTTCTTAAAGTAATTAGTTTGTTGAAGCTGAACCTATTTTTGTACAGTGTGCAGAGTTTACCTGAATACAATGTGGAAAGTGTAAACTTCTTGATCCCCTTTCCCTGCAATTTTGTACTCCTTTCATTTAAGGAATTTTAAATTAGGCATTGTTGTTTGAGTGTGAGGATTGGTAATCCAGGATAACTTGCTTCTGATGAAAGGGTTAAAAAAGCAGAATAACATCTTCATATATCCTGATCTGACATGCATGGAAATTAAATTTTTAAGTATGCTTAAAGTATCAAATAGGTTTACTGGATTTCAAGGAGTGCTATGTTTTGTATGATATGTGTGATAACTGTGTTGTTTTGCTGCATGAATGCTCAGTGTTTGTGAAATAAAAATATAACAATACTAAATTATTCAATTCTTCTAATATCATGGTGCATTTTTACTATGTTCAGACAGATAGAGCTGCCATGTTAGATGAAATTGTGGATTATGTCAAGTTCTTAAGGCTTCAAGTGAAGGTAAAATGCAATTGTTCTCCTTAGCGATCCTGGTTTTGTTTTCCTAGTTAGGTTTATAATGACCTTGCTGTATTGCCTGTTATAGCTTTTAACCTTTTCATTTTTATCCCCATCCTACTGAGGTCAATTAGTTAGGGATTCAACTCTTGATCATGAACCCCACAAAATGGTGGTTGCCACTTGCCACTTTGGGTGAGAACCTATTGGCTGACTAATTATATTCCTGACAACCTATCTTAATACAGTCAAATGGTGTGGCCTTCAGGCTGCCTAATGCGTTTTAGTTACTTTTAACTATCCAATAGTTTTTGAAGGGTTTTCCGTTGGAATACAGTTTGCTGTTTGAACCATTATATCAAATTATCAATATAAAAGCAAAAGGCTCTTCTCTTTAGCCAAATTTGGATTTGTAGCTGTGTGAAATTAAGACTGCAAACAACTTCCAATAACTTAATTCATCTGCCTTTCAGGTTTTGAGCATGAGTAGACTGGGTGGAGCCGGTGCAGTGGCACCACTGGTAACTGACATCCCATTATCATCAGTCGAGGTGATTATTGAGAAGAAATAGTTGTTGAAAGAATTTTATTATTTTTAATATCTTTGACTTCAAGTGATTTAATAAATTCAGTGATGATCAGGAAGAAGGTGGTGAAGGTGCGCGAAACCGGCCAGCATGGGACAAGTGGTCAAATGATGGCACAGAAAGACAGGTAGCTAAGCTTATGGAAGAAAACGTTGGGGCTGCCATGCAGTTTCTTCAATCAAAGGCTCTCTGCATCATGCCAATCTCACTGGCATCGGCAATATACCAGTCACAACCACCGGACACTTCTAGCATAGTCAAGCCTGAAACTAATCCTCCTTCATAGACCTAATTCACATGTTGCACAATCTATTATTATTGGTCCCATCCCAGGCTCACTAATACTTGCTGGGACCCACGCCTAACGCGTTATTTGTCTGTTCCAAATCCCCCCCCCATAAATAAGTCATTGGCAAGCATCAAGTTGCAATCAAAGTCAGATGCCATAATTCTTCCTTTTTTGCCTTTCTTTCAGCTTTTGTCAATACAGGGTTCGATATCAATGCCTTGGAAAAGACAAGCAAACCCCTATATCATGTCTTGCCGTATTTCAAGTAGAGAGGAAGACATTGTCAAAAGTTCAATTGATATGCGCTTCTTTTCTAGTGTCAAATGGGTGGGGGTAGTGGACCATGATGTAGGCGCTTTTATAGTGGGGCTTAGTTTTTGTAGTGGGCTGTGGGACCTTCTAAAAGGTTAGAGTGTGGTGTGTGTATATTTTTAATAGTAGTGAAGCTGAAATGGACAATAGTTGCTTTAACAATGCTGGGCTTTGCCGAGTCCTGCAAAAAATGATGATGCTTTTTGTTTGTTTAGGGCGTGCGTGAGTTGTTTACTCAAAAGTAATTGGACGACTTTTCCCTATTCTTCTGAATCATTATTAGATTTTGATTCATCTGATGAAAATGGAAGGAAGGATAAGTGTGTGTGGGGTTGCTCCTTTCACCCAATCCTTGTCAATCAGTAAGTTGCAACCTTAATTCAACTCAAGTGACAGGAAGTCTTCTCTCGTTGAACTCATCTATGTACGTTAAAGAATGGTTCACTAATTACTACTTTGAAGAGCGTTTCATTTTCTTCAGAGGAGGGAATCTTGCGTCGCTTTAAATAGCCTCATTTACTTACGTTGTTCATGTCACGGGATTTTTTCTATTTAATTTTGGTCAACAAACAATCGTATTTTTCGTAAACAATCTTCATTTTAAGAATAATGTCACATGGACTTCGCTTTCTACCATATATATCTCACATCTTTTGAGGTGACAATATCTTAGTGAAAGAATTTGTTTATTTTAAAGTTAGATGGAATTGATTTTCAAAAAATTAATTTTAAACGGTTAAACGTAGTTTAAGTTAGTTCTAATATTTTACTTAAGAACATGTACACGGAATGAGAAAGCGATTGATTGTATAGAAAAAATAGGACTTGCGTGTATGGAACACTGTGTGACATCAATCATAATTACAAGATAAAAATTCCTCACCGGCCCTTCAAGAAAAATCTACCAAGCGTATATACAGAAATATTTGCTTTCCAACATTATTGGCCTGATTCAGGGATGGAGCAAAAAGTCTTTATCTTATGCAGGTAAGTTAGAGTTGACCAGAGCAGTTATTCAAGGAATTGTGAATTTCTGGATGGAGATTTTTCCTTTGCCGTAATCTGTTTTGGACCGGATCAACGCTTCGTGCCATAATTTTTTGTGGGGCAAAGCGGATATTGGCAAAAATAAGCCCTTGGTTGCTTGGTCAGTAGTTTGTTCTCCGAAAAAAGAAGGGGGTTTAGGCTTTTTTAATCTCAAGGACGGGAACCTTGTGCTTCTTTCCCATATCCTGTGAGACTTTCATTGTAAGAAAGATTCTCTATGGGTTCGGTGGGTTCACCATTACTATTTCAGAGGGAGCGATGTGTGGAATTACAATACTTCTTCATCAGATTCAGTTTTGATAAAGAAAATCATTCAAATAAGGGACTTTATTATCTCCAAAGAGCTAAGTACGGAAGAGGCCAAAAAGAGGATTCAATCTTGGAGCACCAATGAACAATTGCTTGTTGGCAAAGTCTATGAATAGATTAGAGATGTCAAGCCTACTGTTAGTTGGTGTTCTGTTATATGGAACCCAGCAATCCCCCCTAAGATGTCTTTCATTCTGTGGCTTGCTAAAAGGAACCGGCTGCTTACTCATGACAAAGTTGCTTTTTTGAACAAGGGTTCCCTCTGCCCTTTATGTTCAAATGAGGCTGAGTCAAATGCTCATTTGTTCTTTTCTTGTAGGAAATCTCTCCAAGTTTGGGCTCACATTCGTGATTTGGCTCCTTTTCGCAGACGTTTCACTTCTTTACAGCGCATTACTGACTCTTTAATTAGGGGCAGATCCACATCAGGTGTTCAAGGAAAATTATGTTGCCTGACTATAGCAATTACAGTCTACTGCATCTGACTATCTAGGAACAAGCTGATTTTTGAAGATTATCAATTTTCGATAATAGAGGTTATTAGCAAGATTAAGTTTCTTATGTATAGACAAGCGCACATGTTACATTTGTTTTAGCATCTTGATATAGGTCTTCTTGTATTAGGGAGACTTTTGATTTTCTTTAATTGCGGGGTATGCCCCGTTTATTATTGTATCATTTTGGGTTTAATATAATTTATATTTTTCCCAAAAAGAAATATCTGTTGTCGTTGTTGGGCTTGCTTGTTTATATTTTTTTTCTTAGTTTTTTAATTAAATGATATATTTAAAAATTATAATAATAATGTGTTTTTTAAAAGTAAACTTCAGAAATTGATTTATTATAGTTTTTTTTAAAAAAGCTTAAACAAGAATTGCCTAACTATTGTCAATGGATTATTATTCAGTTGTTTATGCTTTAAAAAAATGACAATTATCTTTTTCTGTTAACTTAAATAAAATATTGAAAATATTAAAATATTTAAAAATCCAAGAAAACTTACCATATTCACGTATCCGGTTTTCTATTTTTGTGCACCAAACACAGAAATTTACTTCTCTACGTTAGTCTGTTTTAACTTTTTCAGCATAAATTTTGCATCTTTGGATTGATAAAGACTCTGTACTAGAGCTTCAATATGTATGGAGAAAAATGGGAAAGAAAAAAGGATAATTATAAATGTCCACCCCAAATTGGAGATGAGGAAGGAGAGAAATAGGGAGAAAATGATAAATATGATGTTATGTGATGAAAAAGGCAGAGAGAGAAATAGAGAAAAAAAAAGAAGGAAGTGAAGGTGAACGGTAAGAGAATAGAATATATGAATATGTTGTCCAATTAAAAAACCTTGGGACCTATGAAGTAAAACCAGTGGCAGGTTGGGTTCAAAGTTTTGAATGTGTATCACCAATGAAGTTAATGATTTTTTTTACCTGGTTATAAATGAGGCGTGGCAGATATTAAAGGTATCTGTGTATAACAGTACTCGTACGTAAGGTGTTCATTAATTTAATATCATCATTTTTTTTGCTGACAAAAAAAAATGATTTCTATTGTGAATGTATTACCTGCCTTACATATTATACTTAGATTTTCTTTTCCTATTGTGAATGCATTATGATTTCTTAATTTTTTTAATTGTTAACGTATATTCATGATCCCTAATACGTACGGAGCCCTTAAAGCTATTTCCAACCAATATGAGAACTGTTTAGGACAAAGACTGTTAGCACTGTACAGCACTTGGGAAAATCCATAGCTTATATAAGTTGTCACAATAACCATTAACCTAGTGACTGTATCCCATTTCGGTTACATGTGGAGGGGATTCCTATTTCTGTTCCCTTAAAATGAGTACGAGAGTACCATACTGACCAAACATGAAACAAACCATATATATAGTTCATGGTTATGCTGAATGAATCTATTAAAACATACGGAAACTAAAAAGAAACGATAAGAGAGTCAGAAGTCGATGATAGTGTATTGTCGTTTAAAAGGAAAAAAAAGCAGTGGGAATTTGTGGATATTCATATCCTCTAAAGTCTTCAATTCCCCCACTAGTTGCTCTCACCTCTCCCACCATCACTGCATAATTGGTGTGCATTCATTCTTTCATTTGTACTTTGTGAGCTGTTGCCTTATATAAACTTAGACAGATAACAAACAATTGCACGTGTCAACCTATGTCACTATCTTAATTTTAACTTTACATTAGGTTGATATCATCATATTAGAATAAATTGTTATATATAGTAAATTTGTTGAATTTTATAATAATTATTTTAAAAACAATTTCTGATTGAATGACAGTAATTTACCGTGCATGTTGATTGCCGACAAAAAAAAAAAAACCGTGCATGCTGCTGATTTAGCTCAATGTATTAATCTCGTACGTACTCGCGATATCAACAAAATTTACCAAAAGCAACGGTTCATCAATTAATGAATAGAAAAAAGGCTTTTTCTTTTTTTATAAGGTCGTTGCAAAAAATGGTCTTTTGGTTTCGGCCAATAGTACGAAAAGACTTTCAAAAAATAACCGGATTTTTCAAATGGGTCCAACATAGGGGTGCCTTTAAGCAATCTCATGCAAATGACCCTGCATCATCATTCTACACAATGCCATGATTTGTAGAATGTCTACTACTATTTCCACTCCTTTATACTAACGCACTCCCCTTTCTTTTTCCCCCCAAACTACCCTCAGAAAATACACTCCCCTCAAGTCTTTCTTCATCCTATATACTCCAATGGAAAAAACCACCCCCTCCACACCTCTCCAAATATAGAAAAGCAATACATTGATTTTGGTGGATGAAATTTCTTTTATCTCTAGGTAATATAATAGGTTTTACTATCCTTTTGACCCTAAGCTTTTTTGAATTGGTTTTAGTACATAATCTAAATTTTGACAAATAAAGTTTCTAAACATTTTCTCTGTTTACAGTCCCTTAAAGATCATTCAAAACTCTGATACCATGTTAAAAAAGCATAAGCTGAACATTGGACAACAAGTAGATAAACGGATAAGGAAGAAGAGAGGAGCAAAAGTTGATTATATATTTCAGATTTGTAACTCAGATTTTGCACACTTTAAACTATTACAACAACTTAAATAGAAAACTAACAAGCCCCTAATTGGCTGAAATAAACAACAACTTATAACTATTCTAAAATAGGCATCATTAGCTAACAACTACAAGTTGCTTTTTTCCGAACACAAGCAACCACAAAATCTGAAAATATATTTTAATTATGAAAGCAGAAAATTCTCAACTGTCAACATTCCTTGAGATTTTTCTTCCAAGCTTTGGTCTTGGTCTCACATGTACGGAGGATCACTGACAAGTACACTACCATTTGCATCCCTTTGCTCCACAGAATTTGAAATAGGAATGCTTGCAACCTCCTTAAACCATTTTTGATCTTTAAAACACTCAGCTTTTGGTGCTAAGACAACCATGACAGTTGCATCGTCATCATACTCTATGAAATCTGACTTCAAAAGCTTGATTTTCTTTTTCTCTTCAAGTTTGTTATGATCATAAAGGTCCATCTTCTTAGCAATTTCTGTTGTAGGCCCATTCGAATAGTGTGATTCAGATGGCTCCTACTCCATGTTTTCCAACTTCACAACTTCTTCTAAAACATGATGTGTGGCATTTTTCTTCCATTCCAGTGGGAAACTTTTATCCCTCATTTTAATGGACATAAGCTCACAGCCGGGATCAAATATAATGCAACTCATATTCTTAAAACATAAGGAATAATTTCTCTCTAGCATTTTTTCAACACTCAAAAGATAAGAAGTTTCTAAAGAGACAACTCCTTGTTGTCATGTAACGATGACTTTGGTGACTCAGTAATTTGTTACCTCATCAATAGTCTAACGAAACAATCAAGTATATATTTTTAGTAAATTATTCGTCATCTATTCAAATCAATTTAGGACGTCAAACTAGTTGATTAGAAATTAAAATATAATTTACCGAAAAAATTACATAAAACCATCATATTAAACTCTTTGATGACTTGACACATCACATGGTTATCAGTGTTGCTATTATATTATTAATTAACGCAGTTACTTGATAGTAAGGATTAAAAGTGATAACAGAAAAAGTTCAAATCAAAAGAACTTTACTGATTAAAATATAGATTAGGAACTAAAAGCAATATTTAAAAAAAATAGAAATTAAAAAATAATAAACCCAAAAGAAAATCATGTCAACATTTTGAGTACTCCTTGTTGGGAACTCTTGTTAGGGTCTAGGCCCAACACACAATGTGGACTTAGTTGTTCGATTAGATCCGAACCCAAATAATCCATGTATGTGGGAGGACCTCAAAGGCATTCTAGAATGTTCAGACATTTCCTGCCTACACCAATCATGCATGTACACACTATTTTGTAGTATTTATCATCATATATTACTCTGCTGAAGCACAGCCTGAGCAATGATAGTGATAGTAATTAATATTTAATTTTTTAAGGTCACGGGAGATAGTTAGGCAAACCAAAAACACAGGAAACAAATGAGAAAATGCTGAATATGCATTGGTGACTGAATTATATATGCAAGATATATACATGAGCACAGATCCATATATATATATATATATATATATATATATATATATATATATATAACTCAGTGAATAGAGAGAAATGGATTTCTGGTGCTGAAACTCAAGAGATAGAAGAGAGATATGGTTAATTCATGACACCAAACTTCCAATATCTTGATCCTAGATAACTGAAAATAGCAGACAATTAAGAAATTAATGCTAATTCCTCACCCTCACAACATTTTTACTACAATTTTTACAGTTCAAGAAAGAGATAAAAAAAATGAAAAAAAGAAGTAAACACTAAAATGAATAATATAATGATTTTTTTATTTATAACTATAGTATTTCTGCGTGTATAGACAGTTTATTGGATATGAATTCATATATCTTGCCTATGTTTTGGACTTTAATTTGGTTGATGAGTTTATGACCTTGGCATGCACACTTGATGCCTGCCGACGCTAGAAGATCTCTCGTGCTTCACATGGAAATTTCGCACTGCTATTGGTATATGGACAGTCCCATCATATCAAACTTTGGGTTTGGAACACCGTGAGATCTTCAACAAATAATTTGATGTTACACATAATACGGCCAAATTAAACTTCATATGTAATGTCTCTGAAGAAAAGAAAGTCATCTTATAATTTATACTATTTTCGACTATAACTTTTAATTCTAGACTTCACGTGACAGGCATTGTAAGCTCGATCTTAAATAACATTTCTAAATATGAAAGAACCAATCAATTTCCATGATATAAGATGACAGAGATAGTATTGATAGAAAAGTGTTTCGTTGATTCGTTCATATCCTTTTTCCTACTTTATCCCAACATGTCTAACCTCGACTTCCCTCTTTTACCATAAAAGAGAAGTTTAAGAAAGAATGGGCGTTGAAAACTAGACCAAATTATTTTAAATTTCTTAATTGATTTAATATAATTGAAAATCAATTAATTAAAAATTAAAAAAACAAAAAAAATCACATTTTTATTGGAATTTGACTTGATTTTTTGCTCTTATTGTTAAAACCAAACTGAATCACACTTATAATATAACATTACTTGTAATTAAATGAAGTGTGAGAAATTCAACAACAAAAAATGAAGTGAGAGCTTAATTATTACGGACTGAAGTATTTATCCCTTCTTTGGTAGAATAAGACTAATTTACGTAATAAATTGTGATGTCAAGTTCATTTTCTCATTCCTTATCAGAGCACATACATTTCCCTGCCTATTCAGGTATTGCCGATAGCTTAGCGTTTTTATTAGCTTGATTCCACCAAATTAAGCTGGGTAGCACGCATAACTCAAAATGAAAGAGACATTTAAATGCATATATATAAAATCTCACTATTAATTTAAACGCTCCCTATAGTCTATATAGCTCATTTTTGGCAGAAAATGTCATTAAAACAATGTTTGGACTCTTGTACACTATTTTGCCATTTGAATCTCAATGGTCACCTATACATGTGAGTTCAAAAATTGTGTCAGAACAGACTTACCTGCTCGATCAGCAGCAGTAGTAGACATTCACAAATACACTAATCTGAATCCAAACTCTGATCCGAAGGGATATTTGTTAATTAAGTTCACCCGACCGACAGGCTCCTATATATATATAGTACTACATTAATTTGAGCAGTGAAGTTACGTGTTTGTAAGGCTATCTTTACATTATTAGAAAAGGTCAATCATCTCATCCAATGGCTTACATACACACATTAAAAAAATTAGTTAGTCTAGGACTATTACATGTCTATTGTTTTGCATATCAATTTTTTACATGGAATATACTCAATATTTTCTTTACTTTATGAGAAAATTTAACTACACGTGGAGATTAGAGAGAAACATGATGATTTTGAACCATGCACCTAATAATTTCTCTTCACATGTGTTATTTGTAAAACTTATATGTATTATTGCCGGAGAAAAAAACTTGGTAGGCAATAAGCTTAGTAAAATGTTTTGTGAGCATCTATTGGGTGTCTCCACATGGAGAAAGAAACAAATAGAAGAGAGAAAAATAATAAATAGCAACATATAAAAAGAAATCAGAGATAGATAGAAATAAAAGGTGAGATTCACCTGGCCTAACCAAAATATATACTACCATTGTATTTTTGGTGAAGTATATCACCGTAAGTATTAATCCATAATCATTAATCAGTTATGTATCAGAACCACGTATGTGCATATATCTATGTTGCACAATATTAGAACAACTCGCTTTTCTATTCTTAAAAAAATCATCATAATATATATATAGGAACTAAGTTTCTGAATCTATATATGGTTCTATGAAGAAAATATATAGGAACTAAGATTATGAAACTATGGTTCTATGAAGAAAATCCAAAATTGTAGCAGAAGTTTAAGATCTTGAAATTTTGCTGTCTTACGCTCAAATTATTAAGATGGTTCTAGCTTTCGAAGTTAGGATGTCGTTAACAGCTTATAATAAAAAGAGAGTATGCCGTTAACTAATTGATATATTGGAATTTGGGACAAAGAATTATCGTCGTTTGACTTGATATATCTCTGCATGGTAGTGCTCATCCACTCACAATAGTGGTGGAATTCTCAATCTTCTTATGGGAGATTTGACGCCTGTTAAAGAGTACCTTTTTCCTTTTTTCGTATCATATATATTTAATCGTATCTCCTTGATTATTCCCAAATCGAGTAGTTAACATAAAATTTTCGAAACATGAACAAATCAAATTTGCCTTAGTTACAAGCTAAAATCAAATGGAAAGATATATATCGCTTTATCGAAAGAATTGCTTCTCCTCATAAACAGATCTAGCTAAGACAAAGTGAGATTATTATTATTATTATATTTTTTATCTGTACAATTGAAATAGCATTAGCTTTTCTTATATTTTCTTTCTCTTTCTTTTTTAGAGGATTACATATAATTTAGAAAGCAGACCTCAAAGCCGCCTCTGCTGAAATTAATAAAGCAAAAATAATGTATACATAGATAATATCCATCTATTTTCCTAATATATATATATATATATATATATATATATATATATATATATATGAGTTCTCATAAACACCATGTATTTGCTTGCACAACACAAAGGGTATTTGTCTTTGAAGACCTCATGTGACTATTTTGATTTGATTTGCTTTTGCAAGTTTTGTTGGTCACAAACAACCCAACCCCTTTGCTTCTGATCCTTTGATTATTTTCAGCCTCTTGCAGGAGGATACAAACATGCTGCAATTAATAAACAAAAACAGCTCCATGAGATGGAGAATATAAAGAGAGCATATAATAAAAACTATTCAATTATATATAAAAAGAAAGAAATAGAACAAGGAACTTACTTCCATGGAACATCTCCAACCAGCATCCAGTCACCATCCTTGTCTTCATAAGTAGGAGCGTATTCAGATCCATTGTAACCTTCCCTCTCTGAATATTCACCTGGATATATATCAGAATTAACCATAAATCACCATTCATAATTAAGCTCATGTAATTTCAATTTCATTTCTTAATAGTTATAAAAACATGAAAAGAAAAGGACAAAAAGATTGTTGTTAATTTGTTGGTGCATGTTTCTTACCAAATGTGCACTTGAACAAATTTTGCAAGGCCATGAGGAGTTCTGGGTAGCTATTGTAAACCTTCAGATCTATCTTCCTCAAGTAAGGTGCACCAGCCATGCTCACTTTCAAATACGTTCCACTTCCATCACCCTGCTGCTCCACCTTCTTCTGTTGTTGCAGACTGTTCTTCCTAAAAGATCTAATTGGTGGCCACCCCACTACTTGTACCCTGCCATCCATTAATTTTCATCCATTAGCATCATTATTACTTACTTTTCAGTTTTCATTTATTATATTAAGACAAATCTTAGGAATTGGTTAATAAACTAAGAAGATAAAATTTTCAATTCAAATGTGTCAACTTGTGTTGTTCATAATATTTTTTAGGCTCTCTTATAATTTTATGATAAATTTTTTATTTTTAGTTTCTTAATCAATGTTCTAAGATATTAATTAACAAACTCTTATATTAATTTATCTTTTTAGAAATATATAAGAAAAGTATATTTTGCTTACTTTGCAGGTTGGACACTGTCTTCATCATGATCACTTGTGGTGGTAGAATCTGAAGAACCATTAGAGTTGCACCTGGACTCTTCCACACTGGGTTCTGGTGAAGATCTCTTGTTGCTTCTAACAACAGATCCACTACTGGATGAACTTTTGTCATGAGTTTCATCACAGCCGGGTAATCCCAACCTCAACTCTGTGGCCTTAAGATTCAGCTCAGTTTCAAAGCTCCCCATCGAATATTTCTGATCAATTATTTGATGAACTTCTTATAATAATATCTAAAATGATGATCACCTTCAGTTATCCAAATCCAATCGCTTGCTCAATTCTGATTTCTGAGAAAGAGAGAAAGATGTGTATATATATATATAATTAGGTAAAGAGATTGATTGAAGAATGGAAAAAAGATGTGGTAGCTCGTCAATTTTATAGGAATGTGTTAGGGAGGGAAGATAAATGTAGCTCACTTATTCTCGTGGTGCATGAATTGCGCACACCGAGGGGAAAGGATAAACTAACCGACCGAGGCCTGTCTGTCACACGCGCTTTCTCACTGGCCAATCACACCGTGACAAGGCATCATTTTGGGGGGGAGTAGGGCCCACTCCACACGGTCGAAGCGCGATGACAGATGTGACTGTCTGTCACATGAAGGACAGGAGAAAGCTGGTTGTTCAAGTGGGAGGGGACATTAGGGCAACAAACACAGCCAATGATGGTGACAAGCGTGGACCAGCAACTGACGGTTCAGATCGAGTGGGCTTTTGGGAGTGGATCCGGGAGCGTTGGATCTGTATGGGAACAAATCCATGTGACAGAGGGTGTGGGGCCCAAATGGGTGTCCTTGATTGGATGGGCATGACCATGTGGATGTTGGCCAGTGGGTACGTGACATGTGGGATTTGCATGTGCTATGCTCAATTCCTCCTTCCTCGTCTTTCCTACCTCTACTCTACATCCTCCAACTATTTCTTTTTCGAATTTTATAATTATAATAATAAATGGTTAATTTATATAACATTATTTATTAAACTTCCTGTGGAATAGGACAATTCTGAAGAATACATCTTAATTTGATATATATGCTGGTAACTTATCCTGATCCAAATCTAATATGTGTAATTTATTGATCTATACGTATAAGCAAATATCCGATTTTGGTTTTAATATGTGCAATTCTAGAGAGAGAGAGGTAAGTTTAGTAGTTGACTATACTAATGAACTTGTTATGCTCAAATGAATTATCAAAGATGTTTCGCAAGAATACTTTGATGATGATGAAACTAGTATCTAAAAAGCTGTTCCTCATAATTTATAAAGGACTCGTGAAAACTTAAACGTATTTTTATATACAAACCCAATAGATATCAAACGCATTATTCAAGCTAAAACAATACTAGCTCAAAATAAAAACAAGTAAGTTTTGGACCGAAAATAAAGGAAGAACAACAAAGTTTATTAAAGCAGTATGATGCAGTATTGTCAATCTATGCTGATTAAGTGCACGTTTAGAATTTCATTGCGTCAAACATGATCCAGGTATCAAAAAAGTAAATATATATTCATAGCGGTTGCGTCTTTTAACCTATTTTGATGTGATTTTAGCTCAAGACCCGCATCTAGGATGAGATCCTAAACACTCACTAAGTGAATAAACTAATTTATAAACTTCACAAAATATAAAGACGTTAAATTTTTCTCACTTTGATTATTGAACATTTAGTCGGCCATTCACATTCATAACTATAACTATATATATATATATATATATATATATGTGTGTGTGATTATCTTTATGAACTTATAAACGTGTAGTATATAGCAGTACAGCTTTATTTTTGGTGATTAGTAGTATATAGTACACCTGCGCAACATTTAAATAAAAGACTATGCTACATTCCAAGCAATTCAAATGCATGAAAAATCTTCTGAGATGGCCAATGGGGGCTTTGATAGTTCAATGATAGCGCCCACCAACAGTGAGGATTAGATTCGGGTTCTTCATCAATTCCCTTTCTTCGCATTAATTTGTGCACTTGCACCAAAACATTACACACAAGCCAGTTATTGTTTGGATCACGCAACAAAAGCACAATTGAGCGTCTCCAAAACCAACTCACATATGATAGATGTTAGGCATGTTAGCAAAAAGGAACAAGCATTGGCCAACGGGGATATACAAAAGTTTCACGTTACATGCGACACCATTTTTTATAATAATCCAAAGGGGTATCCTTTTCTTGAACCAACTCACTTCTCTTCAGATGCATCTATATCTACCTCTCCAATCAAGCTAAGTGGAATATATATGTGCTGGTTTCATTGTTTGTCATCTTTCACCAGCAATGTCTGCCATCCACAATATGTCAGTCAAAGTTAACACTAGAAATTAAATGACTTCATTGGTAAGAAGCGTTTCGTTCCATCATGTGGGATTTAACTCTATCTAAACCAAATTTTGTTTACTACCCTCTTTTTTGTTAAGTGGTGGGATCGAAAAGAAAAATATGTAGGCACGTACACGAATAGAGAAGCCAAATGTCATACAGTACTACTAATAAAGGGTTGGGAATTGGAAAAGACGGTGATTAAAGTAATGTAATGTTTAATTTGGAAGCATAGTAGTGGCGTTTTGTGAAGGCACACACGAGCGATGTATTTAATTTTGATGGTGATTATAAAGTGGGCACACGTGGGTGATAGGATTGGAGCCTTTTTGATGTTAAAGGAGGTAGGGAACGAAGGCCCAAATTAAATTTTGTTGGCTTAAAGAGAGTCCCCACTCCCACACCCTCGGTTGCTTCCTTGTTCCCCTGGATGCCATGCCAAAGCATTCAATTTGATTGATTGTTTCGGCCATGAAATCCTATCAATGCACCTTCTTTTAAGATACTATATCATTAACAACTAGCACAGACAATTAAGCAAGGATGTAATACAGGTCTACCTTTAATTGGAGCTCAACTGTTAAAGTTAACGTGTTGTTTCGATACTCTAATTTTCAACGTTTCACTAATCATATTTAATTAGCAAATGTTTCACCTATTATACGGATAACTTTTGATGCAGTACAGCTTTGAATAAAGGGTTCGTTAGCTTTGTCTTCAAATTTAATTAAGATTTTTATATTTTGTTTTAGAAATTAAATTACATTTTTTTCTTCAAATTATGTTAGGATATATTCATACTTGACTAGAGTTATTATTTGTAGATTTAACTCAAAATTTGATTTATACCGGCTTAGTTTTTCATGCTTTACACCTGTATTAAATTTATATTTTATAATTTATGAGAGTAATTTTTTATATTATTTAAATTTTGAATGTATTTTATTTAGTTTTAAATTTAATAAATATATGTTAGTAGATAGGGTTGTAAGCGGATTACATTCAATATGCAAACTTGCCCAATTCAATTCAATCCAATTAGATTTTTGTAAGTTGGATTGTGTCATTGGATTGAATTTATTTTAGTTTAATAAATATGATTAAAATTAAGTTGAGAGACGGATTTGAAATTTTGGGCATGACCAATACATAATCCAACCAACATACAATTAAATTATTAATATAGAAATCATAAATTAAACACATCTCATTCTCAATGTAATACATTGTTTATCTTTTTTATTTATTTTAAGATAATAACATTATTTTATGAATGATATTGTTAGTAATATTTATGTTTTTCTTCTTTTGTTTATCATACGAATAGTATATATATATATATATATATATATATATACTTATGCTGATTTTTAAAATATCCTTATTTTTTTTGTAAAAAAACTATTTTTACTATTTTTTAGTGTGGAGATTTTTTTTAAATTTTTTTTCAAAACTTAAAGATGTAACATTTTTTAATGGTCAAACCTAATAACCAATCCATTTCAATCCAATTAAAGTTGGATTGGATTGGAAAAATAAAAAAGATAAACTTAATCAAATCTAATCCAATTAAGTTTAATTAAATTAGATTGAAAAATAGATACAACTCAACCCAATCCTAACCATTCACACTCCTATTAATAGATATGTAAATAAATATTTAAATATATTTTATATACGCACTTGATGATTTTTTTTAAATTACAATATATAATATTTAGTAAATATATAGAATAAATTAATGTTAATTTAAATTATTTTATCATACAATCAATTAAAATTATGCACATATATGTTTTCTAACAATAAAACATACTTGTGAGAATTGACTTAAAATATAATATATGTGCACAATTTACTAATATGATTCTTTATTAGTTGCGGTTATGTAAAATTTACTTTTAACAATAACTATTCTATTTTAAAATATACTTGTAAATGGATATTTTTCACATATATTTTCATCAACAACAAATATATCATATTAATTTACATAATTCTTAAACTTATTATATAATATTTGAAAAATAAAATAAATATAAAATTTGATTCTTCAATTTATACGGTTTTTATGTATTATAATTGATTTAAGATTCTATTAAAAATAAAATAAATATAAAATATTCATTAATTGATTGAATTATTTAGAGAAAATAAATATGAGAGTATCACCTGATATTATCCCATAGAATAAAACCTATATATATATATATATATATATATATATATATATTAGATTACATTAGGAGTATATTATTTGTATTTTATTAGTACAATTATATTAGGTTTTGATTAAGATTGTATTATGATTAAGCTTTATATGTTATTTTTTTATTTGCAATGTATAAAACAACATATAACACAAAGTCCTCTAGTTGTGGCATCCTTCCCTCTGACATCCACTTCTCCCTTTCTGTTGTGTGTGCTGTCACGGTCAGGGACACAAATCTCAACCACCCCTTCCTCATCCTCATCTTCGTCATTCTCGTCGCTGTCAAAGGGCTCTGTCTCCACAATCATCTTCAGGCACTAATTCTTATACCCATTTTCATTTGGGATCCAGGTTCTGTTTTCTACACCCAACACCTTGAGGACAAGGTGTTTTTGATGGGTTAGGGAATGTTAGGAAGAAGATGCTCTGCCATGGAAACCTGTCATAGGAGTAGTTATCATTCTAGTAGCGGTTATTGTAGTGGGGGTGCGGTTATTGTAGTGGTTATTATAGCGGTTATTGTAATGGTTCTTGTTGCGGTTATTGTAGTGGGAATGTAGACATGAAATTGTGTATAAAAGCTCTAAGAATCAATGAATAAGGCAGAAAGAGAAGAACTTAGGAAATTAGTTTGTAAGGAGGTCTTGATCCTCGAAACCAAGTAGTGTAGTTTTCTTCCCCTCCCCTCTGCTCCTAACAATTGGTCCGACCTGCCACTCTTCAATGGCGGACACCGAACTTTCCATCGCCTATGTGGATCGTCTCGAGGCCGTCATGGCCAAACTCGCTGCAATTCAAACTTCCATTGCTACAGACCAAACTTCCATTACTTCCAAACTTGATGCCATTATTCGGATATTGAATACCATGGTACCTAAACAATCCTCTCCATCTTCTGCCTCAGCGAAGTCACCACCCATGCCGCCTCTGCTTCCCAAGATAATCAACCCAACTTCTTCTGCTAAGCCACCACTAACAGCAGAAAACACGCCGCCTCCACCAACAGCAGAAACCACATTGCCTCCCCTTCCCACGGCAACTTCCCACCTTCCAATTAACAAGCACCACGCACTCTCCTTCGAATCCCTCCCGGTCGCCAGTCATCGGTCCCACACAAAGTCCTCTAGTCGTGGCATCCTTCCCTTTGACATCCACTTCTCCCTTTCTGTTGTGTGTGCTGCCACGGTCAGGGACACAAATCTCAACCACCCCTTCCTCCTCCTCGTCTTCGTCATTCTCGTCGCTGCCAAAGGGCTCTGTCTTCACAATCATCTTCAGGCACTAATTCTTACATCCGTTTTCATTTGGGATCCAGGTTCTGTTTTCTACACCCAACACCTTGAGGACAAGGTGTGAGCAGGTTATTCGAGTAAGTTCTCATTCTTTTATAATTGCAAAATTGTTATAATATCAAAGTTTTAATAACTTTTAAGTAGAGTCTTCAAAATGATCCGATTCCACCTTGGCCCGCATGGACTAGGAGAAAAAAAGCCACAAAGTCCCGTGAGTTAAGATTGGTCTATGGACCTTAACTTTTAATATTATGGCATATTTTTTTAATAGGTTGTGATCAAATAAAAATAAATTGAATCAAGATCGATAAAAAACAATCTTAACTGAAGTTGATAAAAAATAATCCTAATTAATGTTGACAAAAAATATCCTAATCAAGATTGATAAAAAAATCTCGACTGAGATCGATTAAAATTAATCCTATATGAGATTGGTTGAAATAATTGTATTTTATATCCTTCTTTTATTGGAAAATTTAATAATGACACGTTGATGTATTTACTGGGCTACTAATGAGACATCCATTCATGTTAATTGGTTGAAAATGTAATTATTAAATACATAAATTACTTAAATTATTTAATTTTATGGACATTTTTGAAATAAAATTTAAAGTTATCACGCCTATTTTTTTATCATGATAAATTAGGTATGCATTTCTTATAAAAAGGAGCGAGACAATATTATCCAATACATTTTTTTTAATGCTCACTTTATTAATAGTTAAAATTTATTAAAAATTATTAAATGATAAGTGAGATTCATAAGACTTTATCATTTTCAATATACTTTAGTCAATAATAGAGTATTTAAAAGACCGTACTACATTTGATCTATCTCTATTATAAGAAGAAAAAGAACTAACTTCACACTAATTAAAAGAATTAGTTACCATTATTTAATTTTTAAATTAATCTTTATTAAAATTTAATATCAAGAATAAAACTAAGTTATTGAAAATAAAATCTTAATTAAATAAATAATATTTTGTAGATTGTCTCATTAAATATTTGATACCAAAGTATATGATTTTTTTTGTTGGTTTTATATTTGAGATCAGAGTACTATTAGAGAAGAAAAATCATTAGGCAATTGAAAACTGGTATGAATCGAACTAATCTCTACATGAAACCTAATTAAATGCTATTAATTCTTTTTCATAATTCGAAAAACATCAATATATGTGACATAAAAATTAATCAACGACAATGATAATGTGAGACTAGGTAGCAATTTCTCGTTAGCATTTCTCTTTCCAAAAAACCAATACTATAAAAGTTGAGTAACATGATAGGCAGATTTTATTTATTCTATGGCTGAAACACGATATGTAGATATATTCCCTTATGTAAAAGTGAAACTCGTAATTTTTTTTTTCATTTAATGAAGGGACTTAAAGGTTTAGATTCTGAAAATTAATACATCAAATCCTAATGCGTAACTACCAAGGTATCTCGCATTAACTTTTAACATGGCTTAACGTAATGTCCTTGCTGAATGTGGCCTTTGACTCCCCACTTACATGTATTTGTAGGGTTTGAAATCAGATATTTGTGTCAAACCGACAACCAAAATGTGGCAGCTTCTGATACATGTAGAAGTAGGATATTGAAGTTGACCATACATGCTCCCAAAACTTAAAAAAAAGAAAACAAAATCACTTTCTGTGACAGAGAAATTAAAAATGTTAGCACTCATCAGTTCATTTCCTTGCGCGAAACAGGGTCCCGCAGTTTCGTAGTCTGGGGAGAAATGCCTTGGTCAAAGGCCATATATATATGGTACGTCTATCATTCAAACCTAGCTAGAGGATGCCTCCTGCTTCACCTGTCCATCAGAGTTTTCCTTATTTAATTTACTTACTCCATCAAGATCAAGTTGTCTAAAAAAAAGAATTCAATACTATATGTTCACTCAATTCAATTAGCATGTTTACATCTACACAACTCAAATGTAGATCCTAGAAATAACTTTTAATTGTTTTTTATATATCTTCACATGAAAATTTGATCAAACATAAATCACAGATACTAATTCAAACACATACAATATACTGATTTTTAAAGTCTTCGCAATCAAAATCATAATATGATCATAATTGAAGTTACACTAACATTATTTGTCTGTATTTTTTATATAATTTCAGTTAGAATAAGCTGCCCATTATCTATTTCTAACTTTGGTTAAACATTATAGTTGAGATAATTGAAAATCTCTGATCTGTTGTCATTCTATTAAAAACAAATTAGGGGTATTTCTTGAACTTTGCAAAAGGCTTCAAATTACAACAAAGTCAATTTGCAAAGCAATTTGTATTATTGGATTTGTCCCTGATTTATATCCTTTCTGCTTGTCTCCCCAATTAAAACCTTGTATAGTTAAAAGATATACTACCTGTTATTCTCTCCCTCTTGTTTTATTTGTCTTTTAATGTAATGCATTTAAAAAAATATTAATTGCATGGATTATTATAACAAAATAGTTTTCTTAATTAACTAAAATATCTTTATTGAAAATTTAGAATGTAAGTGTAATCTAACATAAGTATATGAATGGAATATTAATAAATAATGGTTTTGTCTAAAAAATAATTAATTCATTCTTTTTTGGTCAGCAAATATAATATTAAAACTGGTACCAGTGGTAACAATATCCAATTACAAAATCAAAGTACCTATGCCCAATAAACCAACAACTACCGGTTAGATAAATATTTGGAGACAAACTAGCTAAAAATTTTCAAATGATAAATAATATTTTAACTAAATGAAATATCTTTTTTCTCACATCTCTTTTTTTGGGAAAATGACGTATGGACTACATTATGTTAGTTGACACAATGACACTTATGGGTTTATGGTCTATTTGAAAGAGTAAAATTGGGGTGAAAGAATAAGGAGAGATGGGAAAAAACCGTTTTTTATTTTCGTTCACACATTTTTTTATTGGAAGGGAAAACAGATGTTGTATGTAACAATACGTGAGGCCCCTGGATTTTTCAATATTTGTCCAAAATGGGAGGAAGCTAGAAGAGAAGTTGTTTCTCTTAAATAAAGCTACCAATTTGTCCTTATTCCTTATACTTAATTTTTTATTAAGGATATTTATGTCATTTTATATACATTTTTTCTTGCACTTTCTAAAAAATTAACTTTCTTTTCTTTCATTTGAAATCCAAGAATATAAGGGTGGAAAGAAAAAAAATGTTGGAATCCACTTATATAATCTTCTCAATTTGGAGACAAAGTGAATAAGACAAAATAAAATGGATAAAAATACCAAAATATCTTTATTTATTATACATTTTTTTATTTAAAATATTTATGTCATTTTATATACATATTTCTTTTCATTTTTTTACTTTTTACATAACCAAATAACTTAAAAATTCTCACTTTTTACTCTTTTTCTTTTTTTTTTCTCTTTATTTCCTTTGTGTTTCCTTCCTAAACCAAACAAATTAACCATCAGAAAAAGATAAAATGTATAATTATGTGAAATGATATAATATGATAAAAAAATAATAGATATTAATAAAATGTTTATAATACTAGATATCCAAACATAATCATGTTTCTTTTTAGTTGAAAGATAGGGAATGAGGTGAGAATATTCAGCACTAGTAGTCAGAGAAACCTTAATTAAGGTTATGACACGAAAGCCTTTTTTTCATGAAAGAGAACAGGCGACAACATGCTGCATCTGTAATTTGTGTATCGCCAAATATGTGATTTATGCCTGTGAAATATTAGGTCTACCTAGCTAGTGAACAATGTAACTCAACTAAATTCACGCAACACATTAAAGTCTAAAGCCTACACCAGTGTCATGTGCAAAACTGACACAAACTGAATTAATGTGAAACATTGACAAAACAAAAATCTCAGATTCTTAGAACCAAGGGGGTTTCGACGTGGAAAATGTTATAATGAAAGAGAGTGAACTTTTGAGCCGTTGTTTGTACACTTTTGGTAAGCATGGACTTCAAGAAAGCACAAAATTGGATCTGAGATCACGCAAGATCCAAGAAAAGGAACAACTTTTACACATTCGAAAAGTTAATTGTATATCACCAAATGATGGCTAAGGAGTTAGGATCTCTCTGTGCACCACCAAATCCCAATAATCTATAATGCAATGCGTTGATTACAATCTGTTTTTTATTTTTTTCTGTTCCTAGGTAGCCCCTGACTCCCTGAAATGAGACCCTATCTGGGTCTAATCTCTGTTCTTTTTTCCAAAAAACTTTTTTATAAGAAAAATTGGGCATCATGCATGTTATATAAATGTGTTAACCACCGCCCCAGTGAATAATCTAGCAATATCTCTCATATATAATCATAGCAAAATTATTTGAACAGAACAAAAGGAAAAATAAATCATTGGTCTATAATGAACACACTGAATGTACGATGTAATTACTCATCCCCTCCACTCCAAATTAAACGCTATATCAAAAACTAAGAATTGATATTGTATGATTTTATGAATTCATTTCAATGCTTTAATACATTCTTCTTCAAATATTAATTTTGCTAGAGTAAACTATGATTTGTATGGTAACATTATTTTCTCCAAGTAGACTTGATAGTGACCAAATCATGGGTCTATTATTCAATAGTAGGGGAATGTGAAAAACTTCATTTCCTCAATGGCAAGGGGGTAGGAGCACGAATGTTAATCAAATAAATTGATCTTTAATGCTTTTAAGATATAGAAAGTCTATTGTTATGTGCTTTTGAGAATACATTACTAGTATATATTCATTTTATTCGGGTGAAAGACCTCTAAATTTTAGAATAAGAAGTGATCCTGAGAAGGAAATGTTTTCAGAATTGTATAACTTTTTTCCTCATATACATGAAGCGTTACCCTTTTCCATATATTGTTGTGTCTCTTAATTCTGAATGGTAATAATATAAAATTTAGATAAGAAGAATAATATAGAAGGGGTTGAAAGGGTAAAAAAGGAGAGGGTGGTGTGTGACTCGAAGGGGAGAGAGTGAGTGGGGTGCCCTCCCGCGGCGCACATGGGATAGGGTTTGACACCTAGGACTGCATAAGGCCAACAAACCCACATGGCCACTTCCATCGGACCTCACAATTCTTCCTAATGAATCTTACCACATGACTCTGTGACATATATTGGCCCCACTTTCTTCCACCCTTCTCCCTATGCCCAATAAGGGGGGAGTGGGAAAAGGGAAATTCAACTAAAATCAGCTCGTACACCATTTTTGGTATTCATATTAATATATTACTTCCTAATTGATATTCCCCGTTTTAATGAAATTTCACATGTTTGACCCATGAGCTGCCATTTTCCTACATATCTAGTATTGCGGATCTGCCGTTTTAGGGGTTGTCAATTAACTTGTTTTGTTAATGATGGTGAGCTTTTAAAAAAACATTTATGATTAAATTTAGAATGAGTACATAGAATTATCAATTTATGATGACAAAAAAAGTGTTAAAGCAATATTTTACCTTTTATATAGTTAAATTTTTATGTGAATTCTTGCACTCTTTGAAATAATTAAAATAAATTTTTTATAGTTTATAAATAAAATTATAACTTTTTAATTTTAAACGTTTTTATTTATTTTTAAATATCCTCGCACACCAAGTGTTAAAATACAAATCTCTTTCAATAGTAAGTTTCTATACATATGAATCCCAATATTGAATTGAAGACTACATAAAGAGATTCAAGTTTCTTCCGCTCAAACCGAAACATGTAGATGTTTTAAATTTTAAATTTGTGCTCCTAGCCTATATAAGTTAAGAGATAAATTTGGAGACTAAATTAAAACACCTTTCTAGGTTTTTAGAGATTCAGTAATGATTTCCAAATTATACAAACATTCAAGTTTTTAAAGCAAATAATATACAAAAAATTGCACTATAACGGGAAAAAAGAGAGCAAAACCTAACAAAAAAGTTCAAACTCTTGAGTTTAATCAAATATTATTAATTGTTCACTTATGATGTGCCCTAAAACATGCATGTTTAGTACGACTAGGCCATAGCTAAATAGGTGGAGTAGAGACAGATTTGAATAAAAGGTTATAAATTCTAATAGTAACATGTTAGGTTGTACCTAATATAAAGAAAAGTTTGCCTAAGGAGATACTATAATTTTTTAAATTATAATAATTATGACCTTAAATAAATTGTTTCTACTTGATAAGTTGGTAGACTTGAGATAAGAAAATGGATTTCCTTTGAGATGATGTCTCTCAACTTGCGTGAATGAGGATCACAGTCATCCCACAAATTAAAAACCCATTGCAAATACAAGATTTGGGTGTCTCAAACTTAACCTGACTCGAATATCAACCACGATCAGAACCTTTCTAACATAATCTTGGACACAATATTTTTCAGTTTCTTTTCTCACTGTCCAGTTTGACAATCCCAGATATTGAAAGGGGAGGACAACTGGGGCAACGTGGACGTGGCCACCATGTGTGCGTGCAATTCTCAAGTAAAAATACCTCACGGATCAAACCACAAATCTTTATGTATGTATACAGTAACAACAAGCAGTTAAGTGTTCCTATCAAATAATTGCACGTCTTGATTTATATATATCTGCCTTTTTTCACTACAACTTCCATAGTGAACCACCTTTCGCACATACATAAGGGCACATCCCAACAAAAAAATTAGTTTGTCTATAAAATGCGCTGAGTACTTTTATTTGTAATTAATAACTCTAGACTAGATTAAATAACGTTTTAACTGAGCATTGCCTATTATAATTAAGAAGATAATTAACAAAGATTATCCAAGGTTTATGTAAATTATTTTTAGCATATATATGTTCCTAAATTACTTTAAAAGCATATATAGAACAGTAATTAACAACAAGGTTATTATAAAATCATTTGCAAGTTGTAATATACACCAACCGCAAACACATGCATGCCTTTCATTTTTCATTAATTAATTGTATGTTTCATTTGTTTCTGTACCACTCAACAACAATCTGAACTCCATGGTTATCTTAATAGGCAACATGCCTACTTCATAGAGAACCAACGCAATAAGTTTGACAATTACAGAGCCATAGATATAGATTGACAGACAATGAAATTAAAGGATACAGCTTATATAGTCAAGCTGAGCAAAACGTTAGAAACAAAAAATCTTCTTGTCACCAGAGATCAGGTATCGTCACTTTCAGTAATAATGTATGCTGATTTAACACGTACGATATGCGTTAATAATTACTATGGCTACTCTGATTGACAATTCTAGCCAAAGAGTGAACAACTTTCGGTTAACTCTGAAGCATTTTTTTCACAATTAATTACACTATATGAATTGACAGCATAAAAACAATTGATGTAGAAAATTATGGAGTTTAAGCTGAAGCTATGGTGTGTCTATTGCTGACTAATGGTAAAATATAGTAGAAGACTTTTTTTCAAGCATGCATCCACGTAAGAGTCCACTTGGGAAGCGAGTACTCCTAGAGTTTAGAATCTTTTTTTTAAAACGATCCTAGGTGGATCATCGCGATGTAAGACCAATTATAATTGTTGTTAAATCCAAAGATGAATAGTGCTGTCACCTCTAACGTTGATATTTGCTTAACGAAGAGCATCACCATTCAATGAACATATTTTTATTTATATATAAATTTATCAGTACATAAAAGTTGCATAAAGTACACAACTTTTTAATTTTCCTTCGGAACAAAAAAAAACATCTACAGTTACTAGCTAGTCTATGGAATAATCCATCTTGCGTGTGCATGCAATGAAGTGTATTATAACAGCTATATGCGATAATAATAATAATAATAAATACGCATGAGATGAGTGAGAAGGGAAACAGGAATGAAAGGTTGAAGAATTATTTAGAATGATAAAAGCCATGAAAACAGTGAGTTACTTACCCTCTTGTGTGTGAAATGACGAAACCCTAGGAGAAGGAGAGTAATAAAGAAAGAAATATGTGGTGTAAGCAAGCAACATGGAGTGTCCACTTCCGCTTCTTCCACTGAACAATCATAGGAAGATAGCATCACCTTGTCGTCAGCAAGGGCAGCATGCACAGAAAAGTCCAGCTCACACATTCCTCCACGTGTCACAAACCCATTTCCCTCTAAAAAGACAGGACGCACCATGCGTCCTTGTATTATACGTCCCCTTGTCCTGCCCCTGCCCCTATACCATAGAACATTAGTACCCCCACACACACCCCTCCTCTATCTTTCACTATTATTGCCACACAAATCAATTAACTGAATGCTTAGAGAGAGAAAGAGGAGAAGGAGTAGTGATAAGGTGATCATAGAGCATATTATAAGAGAGTGAAAACTAATGGAGGTTGGCCTCAAGAAGGAGAACATGGGGTTTGAGGAAACTGAGTTAAGGCTTGGACTGCCTGGAAACGGAGGCACTGAAGAAGTGCTCATCAGGAAGAGGGGTTTCTCTGAGACTGAAACTGGTCATGAAGATGAGTCTGCCACCACTGTGGATTTGATGCTTAATCTTTCTTCTAAGGAGGCCGCAACCACTGCTGCTGCTGCTGCAGATCCAACTGATAAGCACAAGACTTTGCCTAAGGAGAAGACCCTTCTGCCAGCAGATCCTGCTAAGCCTCCAGCCAAGTAAGTTACTCATTATAATAATTATATATAATTACAAATTCTCATACATTTCCATCGATGCTTTAATTTTACATTTATAATAATATTTTTTTAAGACAAACTAAAAAGGATTGGCTAAGGCAAAACATCACTAAACATCCTATTTCTGTTGACACAGCTGAAAAACTCTTTTATAATAATATAATAAATAGGTCAATGATTTAATTAATATTTTCTTAATTTTCTATAACTAGTTGTAACTTTAATGATATAATATTATATACTAATTCGTGGTATATGGTCTAGGGCTAATAAATATTCAATTATATATATATATATATATATATATATATATATATATATATATATATATATATATATATATATATATTTATATGACTCTTGGCTGTGGAAGAGATAGAAACGGTGGTGAAAAATGAAAGAGACTGAAACATAGACTTGTGATATAGAGAGGAGTGGGTATAGAGAGAGATAAAAAAAAGTACACTTTTGTGAGCTTTGTCTAAAAGAAATATTTCTATTTCTTGTATATTAATATGCAATGGAAAAATAAGATGCCCTCGACTCTCGTACAACATAAAATATGGAATCATGTAAGGGTTCATGCTAAAACCGTGTTCTACTTGCCTAGCCAGTTACGGAGAAAAGGGCAATAATTTACAATTATCTCTGAAAATTTTGATGATATGTATGGTACACCAGAGAAAAGCTACATTTCTTGTCCTAATCAGTCATGGCATAATTTCTTCTTCCGCTGATTCATATAGGTAGTGATGTAAAACACAGTATGGGTTCTTAAAGGTAAAACTGCACTAGTAAATATAAACAATTAAGTCATATTTAAAGAATATATAAAAGGAGGGTTGGACTTGGATTAGCATAAAATAGAAACAAAAACTTTTACGTGCTTAATTAATCTTTATTTTTATGCAAACTTATATGGCTCTCAGCCACCACCAATTATATAATTTTCTCTGATAACTAATCAACTAATACTTCAAAGTCACCTAAAACGTACGTTCTTCTATATATAATCAATTAACTTATTTTAACTTCGTTATATGATTACCATATATGTTCATGATGCGTATTAATTGATCATAATATATAAAGTGATATTGATGAGTTGAAATGTGTAGGACGCAGGTGGTGGGTTGGCCACCTGTGCGGTCCTTCCGGAAGAACATGTTGGCTGTGCAAAAGAGCGTTGGAGAAGAGAGCGAGAAGAACAGCAGCCCTAATGCAAGCTTTGTCAAAGTTAGCATGGATGGAGCACCTTACCTTCGCAAAGTGGACTTGAAGATGTACAAGAGTTACCGAGAGCTCTCTGATTCTTTAGGCAAAATGTTCAGCTCCTTCACCTTTGGTAATTAATTAATTAAACACAATCTTCTTTTTTTCAATTATAATTAAGCCCTTGTCTTTACAAAATGTTCAATTTGTTAAAAAAGGAAACCAATTAAGTCTTGCATGAATGTAGTAAATTAGAAGCTTATTTATTTGATTAATGAATCATATTGATTATTAATTAATGCTTTATTTGTTTTTTTAATAAGCAAAAGTGATGATATATATTATACACAAAGGGTAAGCAACCTATTTACAAGTATTGAAAACTGAAAATACTATCTCCATACCTTGGTTACAAAATATTAACATAACAACAATATAAATATTAAGTAACCAAGGAATCCAAAAAGAGAAAGTTCACCTCCCTGCAAGTCACTGTAATACTACTAGTGACAATCCTACCCAATCACCAAAAAAACATAAATAATGCCTTACCCTCCCACATGTTGTTCCCAAAATATTAATGCTTTATTTGTTGTTGATGTATGCAATGCAAGGCAATTGTGAATCCCAAGGAATGAAGGATTTCATGAATGAGAGCAAGCTGAATGATCTCTTGAACAGCTCTGATTATGTCCCAACCTATGAGGACAAGGATGGTGACTGGATGCTTGTCGGTGATGTCCCATGGGAGTAAGTCTTTCAACTCTACTCTACATCACTCAAAATCAATTTGGCCACGATAATTGAACTTTGCAATATGGGGGAAGACTTTAACACATGCTTAACAAAGTTTACGTAGAAAATTATATAATTTCTTGGAATTAAAAAGATGTTTCGTATAATCTTTTAGCATTTGTCGTCTACATATCAAAAGAAATTCCTCCTTATATCATGCTATGCCAATTTATATCATCATGATTATTCATGCACCAAAAATATTTGAAATAAAAAGCTTACACAATAATAAACCTTATGAATATTAACTGAGTTTGAACCTTCTATAAAACCAGCGCTTATTAAACGTTTCGATTAATATAATAAGGACCATTCTAACTGCAACCATTCTAACTGCAACTCGTATATAGCACAGGCTTGTAGTATAACATGAATTTTCTTCATATATGTCAACCAGGATGTTTGTTGAATCATGCAAGCGTTTACGCATCATGAAAGGAAAGGAGGCTATTGGTCTTGGTCTTGGTAAGTATATCAAGTCTTTAAATTACTATTTGCAAGAACGAATTACTTATTACATCATTTATAAACCTTCTATATGTATTTTCAGTAATTCACTCATGAAAGTGAATTCTGATGTTCCTAGAAAAATTATTAGGTAGTTGAACATTATTAATTATGGTCTCAAATCGAATATTATTAATTTTTTTATAAATTAGAAAACTTGCATACGTGTCATCAAATCTAATAATTTCTCCTTATTTAGAGATATATTCTAAGAAAAACTTGTTTTAATTTTATTATTTCAGCACCAAGAGCCATGGCAAAATGCAAGAACAGGAGCTAGACTAGTCGCACAATTCATGACCTGCCCCATCCTTTGTAATTGTGGTGCCCAGTTGGCTTAGTAACTAAAGTAAGGATAAGCTGCAGCAGACACGGATGGACATTGCAGGGTGTTGAATTATAGTTAATTTGTGTATCATTATGGTTTGTTATAATATTTCAAACAAAACAATGAGATGCATGTCTAATTAAGTACTAATTATGAACAGGAACATAATGACTCTCAATCATGTTGTTAGACTTGGCTTTCTTATATATCTTTGCTTGTTCTGTGTGAGTGCTTGCTTAATAATAATTTTAAGATGTGTTTGTCTGTTGTAGTTGTAGCGACATGTTATCATGCTTTACATTTAAAATTGTCTTGTAAAGGTTTTCCTTATCATTATGAGATTCCTTGGTATTAATCATTTTTCATATAATAACAAAATTGTATTTATTACATTTACGTTAGTTTTTGTTGTGATCATCAAGAGCCGAATATATAGTACTGGAAATGTTCCCTGAACATGGTGGATGGGAAACAAGAACATGTGCGTGTTCATGGAGCATTTATGCATGCCCATTGAAATAGGTTCTTCAATTTATTATTATATTCCTTCCTAGATATCGCTGTCTAATTTTCCAAATATATATACAGAGGTGTGTTGGCCAAACTTAATTTTATAGATTTTATCAACAAAAAAAATTATAGATTGACGATAGGGGAAAATATTAGTGCAAAAGCAGTAGTACTATACGCGTAAATATGACACCTCATTTAACTTTTTGGTGGCATTACAATGGATTTTAATTTGATTATAGCTAGCTAGTACGTACTGGGGGTTTTGAATTCCAATTTTATGATTGGTTTTTTTTTTATTGATAATCCATTCGAAATATTAGTGAAAGCCACCGTGAGAGTTCTAGCCCTTATATATCCTTAACAAAATAAAATTAAAATTTGACAGAAAACTCGACGTATTAAATAAGAAAACTCAGATAAATCTTTCGCATTAAAACTGATGGAAAATTATAAAATTATTTATTTTGTTATTATGAATTTATTCTTTACACGTCTTAAATATAAGACTAATTCCTAAACAAGTTACTGAAAGTTTTCTAGCCAAGCACGTATACTTTTTTATGGCTTAAACCCTTAATATTATACTTTTCAACAATATATCAAGTTTAAATTTATTCAACATGCACTCAGTATAATATATAGCACTTCATGATTGACTTGAGAAAATTATTCTTAAATGCACATATTTTCCTTCAGAGATATGACTCACTTCTAATGTATGTGTCATGTCACATTAATTAATTAAAAGATATAATTAATGAGTCAAATGTCACAAAATAAGTGCCTCCTTAGATGTCAAATTGTTGCTTTCAGTTTCCGTGAAATTATTGGAAGCATATGTTTCCAATTTCTTTTAAAAACATTTGTGATACCTACATGTGCTTGGATTGGAACTATATTGGAGCTTCCTCATCCATGAGATCTTAATTATTCAATTCCCTTACAAGTTGGTAAGCTAGTTGGTGAAGGAAAATTGATGGTTTCTCTATTTCCATTTTTTTCCCTCCCTCTAACTCTATTTTTTTTTTTTGCGGTGATTGATCAAACTAACACGCAAGAAGCGATTATGACCATTATTAGTTATCACATATGGTTGGGAAGCTAACACTGTCGAGTGGTCGATCTCCACTGGAGCACTTGAGAGGTAGAGTTGCAGATCGAAGCCAAGTTGGTTTCGGCACCTTTCAATCAGTGCGATTAGATTTGTCTCTAAACTGCAAAAATACGCATAAACGAAGTGTATAAATAAGTTTATGAACAAAATACTAATACCAGAGGTGAAGGACGCAACTTTCATTTCCTATTCTCAAGTTAGTAATGTCTTATAATTTCTTCATCAATAATAAAGAAAATGTACTGGAAATTAGAACTAGCTAGCGTTTTCAGGATCTGAAGTTGAAATCCTTACTGACTTCTGGTTACATTTTGCAGACCTAATTAGGTTCCATGGATAAAGGAGGAGAGTTTAGATTAGATTTTTTTTTCATAACTATATATGTATATTAAGTACTTCATATATTGTCGTCTGTTATTTGAAATTAAAATTTAATTACATACCATTGTAACTATGGATACGTTTGGAAATCCGTTTGGAAGGCCGTGAAATGGACGTTTCGTCAACTGATCTTCCCACTTCGTTCACCGAACGGCGTTGAAGTTGTCTTGTAATGCATGCTGTAACAAATGGAATGGGAAAACAAACCTGCACTATATTGATCAACATTGCTATTTCATTTCTAAATATATAAGTAAATTAATTAAGGATGATTGAACAGAATTCTAATTATTTACTAAATACCATATGAGTATTTCTCTTCATAAATCTCTTATTCTTTGCATTATCGACATATTAGTTTAATAACTTCTTTTAAAATGATCCAAAATAAATAAATAAAAACATTTAAATGAAACAATTGTAAAAATAAAAATTACAAATAAAAAGTTTAGTGATAAAGTAAGATGAAATATGAAATATAATAGAATATAGTGTTTAATTAAATTCATAATATATATGAAAAAAAATAAAATAATACAAATATTTAACTATATAATTTTGATATTAATACATTTTCATATAAAAATTGTATCTTTGATACAAATATTTTTTTCCATGGTATAGTTAATAATCTTTTTATATGCAAAATTTTCATTTTCATATAATGCAAGTATTTATCGTGTAAGTTAATACTAATAAATAGTATATTCAACATTATTCTTTAGCATCTTCCTAAATTACCAAAAAAAATAAAAAGACCCTGGTCTCGAACAAAACTAAATATATCTTCAAAATGTTAAGTTAAAAAAATGAAGCAATGATCATCTATCTTTTAATATGAAAACTTACGATTTTTTATAGCAACGCATGTTAGTAACTTGGAACATCTCCATGGATGCAATTTAAACAACTCATTTTAGGTTTTTATTTCTTGCTAATTAGTTCCCATAATGCCACATCATATTTAAATAATTCATACATATTTTATTTCAATGGTATAACTTTAAGCAATCCTTAATCATTATATGATAAAAAATATTTTTTAAAAATCTTAAGCAATCAAAGGTTAATTTTAAGCAACCCAACAAGACATATAAATATCCTCCAATGGTATGGTAAAAAAAATTAAGTAACGATATCTTAAAATAAATAACTTGTTAAGCAATAAATAATAGAGATGCTCTTAAAGTGATTTATTTATCATTCTGTTTGGCACAAGGAAGAAAAATAAGGTGGGTGAAAATAGGAAAAAAGAGAAATGGAGAAAAAGGAAATAAAGAAAAAAAATAGTGTAGATTTTTGTTGTTTGATTTGAGAGAAATAAAAGTGAAATGTAATGAAAAATAATGAAATTTCTTCTCGCCTTTCTTGATTTACTATAGAAAGAGAGGAGAGCAAGAGTTTAGAGATAATAAGACTATATTACTTCTATCATACTAGCTCACATAATCGATTTCCTAGATATGACCAGGATAAATTGATTCTCCTTCATGGAAATCAATTTTCAACGACTTGAATCACAACATAATGTAGAATAAAATTAATTATTATTAATGTTTGAATTCGCGTCTATAATTCTTGTCTTGCTTATTTTCACGTCAATTTTAAACAAACGTCTTGAATGTTGCTTTTTTGTCAAACATGATAAAAGAGTATTATATACATAATAAAATCTTTTCCAAACATACACTATATCATTGAGTTAAAGAATCAATTATCAAATGCAAGATGAAAGATTATTTTGGATAATTACATTATAATTCTCTCTCTCTCCTCACCTTTCCCAATTTCAGTCCCATTTTTCTCCTTGTTGGTGTGGAAACTTTTTTATATGAGGTCCACCAACTTTAAATTTATTTCCCTCATGTTTCCTCCTTACCAAACAACTTCAATTTCAAACATCTCTTTTTTCTGTAGGATGAGCCTAAAGAGGCCCTAATATAATCTTAAACTGAAATAAATAATTTAATGATTATATAGGATGGAGTTAGATATTATCCTTTTAATATTATTTTGTTTTCTTTTGAATTCTCTAAACGTAGACGATGACATTTGTTTAGTTATTATTAACAGTTAAGTTATAAAATTGTATCCCTCATTCATTATCATTATAAATGAGAATATCTATCTTCTTTTTTTCTAGTAGCCAATTTTTGTCTTCTTCCTTAGCTTTTTTTGTAATGATAGCATGATGAAGATCAAGCTTCGAATGACCAAATCGGACCGTTCCGGAAATCAATTTCGTGAATCTCTATTGATGAAACTCTAGAAATTCGAAAAGGAAAAGATGTGAAGAACTACACCACCATCTAGATTGATAAGTTGGAGGGAGGAGGATTCACAAAGGATTTGCAATCTTTTATAAGAATCAAAGATCCCAATAAACAACTAAAAGAAGCTCCAAAGCGAATGCTTAATCCCATGACCTTTTCTAGACCTCTTTAAGCTTTAAAAATCCTTCAATATAGCTTGAAGCCTTCTCCCGGTGCCCCCTCCTAGACCTCTATCATAGAAATAGCATAGCAATAGCTTCTTATCGTATCCTATCAATCTCCTACTATTTCCCCTCTACCAAATAAAACATATATCTTCATTGTATAACATTATTTGACCTAAAATAATTTAGTAGATGCTTACATCAAGAAGGGTAGTTCTTAATTTAATATACAATTATTTAAGAAATAAAATAAGTTTTATGTAACGAGTCAAATTTTATAATGAAGATATTATTAGTTTTATATAAAAATAAAAGCTTCCAGTTTAAGTATAGCATAGCGTATTTATAAAATAAGAAGTGTTTGTGTCAGTCTTCGAAATAGAAATTGTGTTAAAATAATGCAAAATAAAAGTTAACATTCTTTCTCAAAGTTTTTTTTTTTAATGTTATATTTTTAGTTGAAAGGACAGAAAACGAGATCAGTGGCTCTCGAACCCCCGACACACCCAAAATCTGAAGTAGCAGTGGCTCTCATGTCTTGTAGTTGTATGTACTTGGGCCCACTGCCAAAATATCTGCACTTACACTAAAGCTGTGGCCTGTGGATAATTTTTAGGATTTGAGCTGTTAAAAAATTAAATTTACGGCAGAGGAAAATAAAAAATAAAAAATGCACTAAAAATCTGTTGTATAATAACAACAATAATTTCAGTTTGTTGTACTCTGAAAAATCACAAGGACAATTCATTTATTACGGACATCCTTTTCAGGTTATAATACTCTCCTTGGGCTTGACTTGGCACAAACCGATTCCTCAGAAATCAATTGACTTTATTATTATATCAGCATTTTTCTTGGACTTCATTATAAGTTCTGCATTAAGCCTGTCGTTGTTCTCTATCTGCATCATGAAATTTAGTGTTGCATGCAAGTGTGTTACTCAATACCAACAAAATAGATCAAATATATATAGTCAACACTCGACTGGGCATAGATAATCAGAAAAGCAAACATCACAATTTAAAATATAAGTTTACCCGCTGTTTAGCAATGTCTGGAGGCTTGCCTATAGATGCAGAAGGAAGCGAAAATCACAAGTAAATTCAATATGCCTTCTCTACGGAGGAAGCTGATATAACATATTATGGAAAAGTACTTAGAAAATACCAGTTGAAATATGCCTCTTTAAAACTCGCTGCATTGCTTTGTCAATGTCAATATCAATAAACCTAGAACAAAACAGGGACAAACAAATTAGAAAAACTGGTATCCTTGACAATTCTCTTTTAAGTTGCAAAAGCAGAAATTGCTATCAGATTAGGTTGCATCTTTCATGATAGATATAAAGCCATTTTCTACGGATCATGAAATTGCCCAAGCAATTGTCATTCCACAACATTGACCAATAGACCCAGTCGTATAGGTTATGTAGGTCTGAAACAAAATGCAAGTTATGACCTGTTTTTAGTACCACCTATTAGCAAGAAAGATAGACAGCATAAGCCAGTGATGGGGACTAGAAGTAGTTACTCTGAGATTTAAATGAACTCTTTCAATAATGGTGCACTAGAAAGGCTACTAATAGCCATGTCAAAACATTATACTCAGCTATGTGAGAATATAATTGATTCCAAACAAAACTGTAGATTTCTGTATTCAGCATGGGACTAAAGACATGGACATGTATTTGGTAAACAGTACATACTGTAGAATGAGAAAAAGGAAGCAAACATACGGGTATAATAAAATCATTGTTTTCTTAGCAGAATGAATACACTCTCATGGTTAAAATTTATTTACAATTTAACCAGTGAAAGACTAGGCTAAATATTGGATTATAGAAAGGAAAAAAAATTGAGATAACAGCTCGGAGTGAATCAATAGCCCTAGTATTTCTATCCATTGGCACATCTATCTACTTAGGGTTCAAAAACCAAATACCTATTTAATAACAATAATGGCATGCGCATGAAACAAGCACAAGCTAATCTAAGCTGAATGTTTAGTTCAGCTGAATATATAGTTCAGTAAACATACGATTGTCTTTCATAAGAATAATTTTCACAGAAGAATTTTCAAGCAGAGTGTCACAGGCTCAAGGCTGAATTTTCATAACAGAATTAACATACAACTTTCAAAACTTTCAAGGCCAACGGAAAAATATATGAAGAAACATGTGCCTTGATAAAATCAATACTTGCCATTTCTCGTCAAACAAAGACGATATCTCCTTCCATACCCCATCTTCCAAGAGCAAATAGTTACCTTCTACAATAACAACCTTGTGCCTACACAAAGGAAGAAAACAAAGGAATCTGTCCATGCAGCAGTATATATCTACAAAACCAAAATAAGCTGGCAATGTAACAAGAAGCAACAATTTGGAAAATCAATTACCCTGATTTGTAAAAAGACAAAGATAACTGGAGATAAGCAAAAAAATAAGAATAGAAGTGTTACAGGAAAAATTCACAAGATATTATTGCCTATTGACATTAATTTTACAGAATTTCTCAATAACAAAATGAACAACAAAACTAATGACTACCTGGGGCTTAAACGCTAGAGCTGTTACATGTATATAACTACCATAAAATTCAATTATAGTTAGTACATTTACTCAACAGAAAATTCTTTAACGTGTAGATTTTCAATGTGATCACCTGGATTTCAGCTTACCTCTTGATGCAGCTTATTAGTACTACTATAGATTGGCCTCAAAAAATTTAAAACAGTGGATTACATGACAAATTCAAATATAGACACAAGCATATTATAATGGTGGAGAATTTGAATTTCATTGCCCCTAGCTTGACCTCATGATGACAATGTCTCTGTTTTTATATTTTGAATCATATTTCATCATTTACTTTTGTTCAATATATATCATAATTTGTGTCAGAAATTAATAAAATGCTGATGAGTGGACCACATCTTAAATGTTAAGATACTCACTGAAGGTTCACAAAGATATCATCTTCAACTGGGTCCCCAACACCATGGTCAAATGATGGTACATAAACTGATCCCTGAAGAATTTGTTTCACCAAAATGCAACAGAACAAAGCAGATAAGAACTCCATCATGTCAGTGCACAGATGCTTACTGTTCTTTCTGTGCATCCCAGCTTTCACACAGAATTTTCCCATAAACATAATGCATATAATTTGAGAGAGAAAAAGTCAAGGCAATAAACCAATTCTAAAGTTTCCACTTTTCCAAGCCATGCTGAATAATATTAATAATAACAACAACAACATTAAATCTTAAAAAATTTAATAAACCTTACATGCATTCTCAGATTCTTGAGACATTGAAGTAGTCGCAATGGATTGAATGTCCAGGGAGCTGATATACAAATTTGAAAGTCAATGGGTTTTTTAAGAAATACAATGTCTGAAATTGATGAGTAATAAAAAGGGGTTCCTTACCTCCCCTTCTGGCATGTGCTTCCTCGGGATTCTATTATCAAAAACATCGGTTAGAATATCAGAATTATAATTCCTCATGCTATCGACAATAAATATGGATTTTAGTTCATGAGTATTTATACAGTGTACTCAATGTAGTTAACTAAATAGAATTTTTATTTTTATTTTTTGCACAGGACATAACTTATGTTCTAATCTCCCAATGATCTGAATGTAGCCTCATTTAAATCTCAAAGGAAAGATCTATAAAATAAATATCATGAGATGTTCATACCCCAATCATTTGAATACTTTGTCACATAGAAAATGACAGCAGATCACCCACCAACTGTACTTTCAAGTACATTTAATTTGATGGATTGCTCTAACTTATCACTCTAGATCACCACTAAGAATAATGAAAAGAAATAAACTCGGTATAAAATTTCATTTGGATAACAAAAAATGGTGAGCAACTGAAGGACACTAACCTCCATTTCGTCTAGTTCAGATCGGTAAAGATGAAAACCATCCATGGGAACCACAATAGCAACATCTGGAAGTTGAACCTGAGAGTCAAAGGAAGAAGCTTTCTCTGGCCAAAGTTTGTTTATACGTCTGGCTACTTCATGTGCTAGAGTGCTTTTTCCAGCACCAGGAGGACCAGCCAGCCCAACTAAAAGCCTGTGCAGTATCATAGAAATCATGATTTCCATGAATATAAATGGAATATCACACAAAAGGCCAGTAGAATTTTTTGACATTTGATGATATCTTCTGCTTCACCAACCTCCCAAAAAAAGAGGAGCGAGATCTAACTACTTTACTAGTCCAAGTTCTTCATACAATAATTGGCATAGTACAGGAGCCATACATTTGATTGAAGATAACTTCAGATGTTTTTCAGATTAAAAATCTAGTCCAAAATTGCAAGAAAAAGATCATCAAAATAGCAGTTTTGCCCCACCTCACTGAAGCTTTCATAACAACAGAATTTTGTTAGTCACTATATTATAAAGCAAAAATGAGAAAATTCCTGTCATGATAACTGGATAAAGGTTCAGTAATAAATCATAGTTTAATTAAGGCAATGCCATAATACTTCAGGATCATACAGTGGATGGGGCTGACAATAAACAACCACCATCAATGCATTTGGCATATAAGACACAAAATTGGTGGAGTGTGAACATTTAATGGCTCGATAATACATGCATGGTGATGGAAATACATCATTCCACAAAGGCAAACTTCATCTGTATAATTGCAGCAATACTCAGATCAAACTTTATTTGTTTTTGTAATTCCACAAACAATAACTTACTTGTGATTAGGATTTGATGACACTGAGACCAAAGGCAGAATACGTGTAACCAATGCATCATATAACTCATCAACACGACTGCAAAGTGCAAGCAACAGATGTAACTATATCAACTCAGCTAAGACAATCTATTCGTATTCTACCACAAAAAACTTTGTAGACAAATTTCAATGCTATTTTCATCTTTGCATGCTGCTTTTTCAGGTTCACCTATTTCTTTTTTTCCCCGAGGAATCAACTGCTCCATAAGTTTCAATGATAGCAGCTAAACATGCTTTTGAATAACTATGGTTCTTTGTGGACAAGAAAAGAAAGACACAGATTCAGTGTCTATCATTATCACGTAAGGAAAGTTGCATTCTATATTGAGTTCTTACTACATTTCCCATAAGACGATTAGCAAATCTAGGCTATGAATAATAGGTTCGCTGCACCATACTCCACAAACAAAATTGACATTTATATCATATCTTCATTTTGAATTTGCAAGTGAAGGAAAGAAAAAAGTATGTATGAAGATTAAAACACTTGAAAGTTATAACACGAAAGACGGTATACCTTCCCTCTACAACGTGAATTTGTTCCTTTTCAGCAGATAACACCTGGCAGAGCGAAAAACGGTACCAAACAGAATTAACAACGCATGCAGCGCTCACACTAATTAAAACTTGTGTGCCTTTGGAATTTCAAACATGCAAATGAAATATTGTATCAAAATAACATGAAAATTCGATTTGATAAATCATCAATTCACATTTTCAAATCTTTTGTGTATTGTATTTGAGGTTTTTTCTATTATGCAATCGAATCATAGTTTCAAAAAAGAAAAATCTGAATCATGAACCTTAAAGAAAGAACTCTTCCTGGTTCGAGCAAGTGACAGCTGCACGAACTTGCTAGGCCGCGCAATGGACAGTGAACTCGGTTTCCGATCGCGAGCCTCATCTACTCTCAGCAACAAAGGTTCTGTGTGAAGCGAAATTGAAGGGAATGTTGTAGCAGAAGAAATTCCATTGGCAAATTGTTCAGAATCATATAAGGATTACAAGCAGACCTGTCGAACCACGTGTCTGATTCCAGTATCCTCTTGCCGTCGTTGAAGAGAATGTCGCTTCCATTTACTCGATTTCAAACGCCTTCGCCTTCAACCATGTCAACAACAACACTGCCTCACGCTTTTCACATACATACTTGATTTTATTAATGGTTAAATAGGTTTAGTTTGAAATAAGTATCATTAAGTCGTTGTAGTATAGTGGTAAGTATTCCCGCCTGTCACGCGGGTGACCCGGGTTCGATCCCCGGCAACGGCGAATTTTTTTCTTCTTTCTTCTTTTAGCTTAATAGTGCTAGTTGCGCGTTCAATGCATCACAACGGGAAATTATATAATTTTATTTTAGTCATCAACACTAGTAAATAACTCTTTAGGTTTTATAATATGAAATTATTTTCATTTTGCTTTTTTGAAATTTTTACTTGTTCCTTCAAAATAATTAATCCCTTTTAATCTCAAAACAAGTTTTAAATCATTTTGAATATCAGGAACTAAATTTAAAAAAATTATATAAAGAATTTACAATTTTATAAAAACAAATAACATCGTGAATTAAAGTAAAAAATAAAAAGAAAAAATAATAATAAATTAAAAATAGCCCGAATATGATAAGGATAATTTGAGATGGTACAAAAAAGGATTTAAATTTGAACCATCATTTGATACTTCACGACTGTTTCCAAATCGAACATTATCTGCAAGGTTTGTTTAAGCGTTTCTGATCAACGTATGAAGCATAATCTTTGTCAAAACAAACTCAAGCAACTATTTTGCTTGTGATGGGCATCAAAGCTACTGAGGATGGGAATCCGAACATGCTATACGAATTCCAGGCTGAAAAAATTATATATATTACATCTGCATATTGAATTCCAGCCTGATTGATTATAGGAAGTTGGCCATGCAAAAAATACAAGACCGATTAATGCGGCTATATTGAGACTACTTGTAGACACCCGATCAATAGCTTCCTTTCAGGGTGAAAATATATCAAATTTATTGAAAAAAATGAGGTAGCAAACCGAAAATTTTCATAGAACGGAATGACAGACTACTGAGCAGACTATAATTCGCATTCTATGTTCATGGGCGCCAATTCAAGAACCTAACTTGAACATTTATGACTTGTTTAGTGCCTAGTGGAGTTTTAAATACTAGACATTGCATACGCTAAAGCCATTCTCAAAAGGGAGTACATTAATACAAATATGCAATGATCAATTATCTCCCCTAATCTTATGACAGCTGCAGTTGACATCAGGAGAGAAAGACACAAGATCTAAGACCCATTTTACTCATCCATATCCTTTGTCTTTCTTCTCACTGAATGATACTACAAATCCACTCAATCAACAACCACGTTACAAAGCCGTCTCTTCTTTCTCCTTCCCTTCTTCTCATCCTCAGGCGACTGCACATTGAAACAAAATTGTGTAAATTATGTAAAAAGAAAAAAATTATAAGCTGAGGTTCAAGTCCAAATAAAATCCTCTTATGCAATAGTACAAAGCATAGCACAAGTTAAGGAATCTATGCAAGTTTTGAATCCCCTTCCAACTTATATGGGAAAGGAACGACACACCGATTCACTTTGTAGAACATGGTCATATGATAACATTGTTGCACAAAATTAAAATTTGGATGAAATTATTTAAGATGCCAGAAAGCCACTTGCCACGGTGCAGCATCAGACTGCATGCGTGGTATGGAGATAGCTTCCTAGCTCCTACTAACATGCTTTCAACTTTTTGTTTCCTAAGCAGAACAAAATCGCACCAAATTATCCCAAAACATGATCTGTTATTTCTTTTAGCTTACCTCAGTATTAACTAAATGAGGTACCCGAACCCTTTTGGAGCCATCAGGTAAACGCTTACAAGGTGAAGGGTTTTCCATATCAGTAAAAGCATTGCAAACCTGCAAACAAATCACAACCAAGCATGGAAAGGTACATCAGACGTTAGAACATGTTTTATTCATTAACTACTGCAAATTTTTTTTCAAGTATTTGATAAGCCATTTTAATAGCTTATAAGCTACTTTGACAAGTAACAACTGAAGATTCCATCTCAAAAGGCATATAGAATTACAAAATTAGGAAGAAAATATCTGAACTGGTTTGTTACCTGACTTTGGATAGCCCCAATTAACATGTCCTGACAACCAGATGCATACACATTTTCTAGACTGGGGCACTGAAGCAACAGTCTCTCTGTACAAAAAAAGGGGGGAAAGATCAATCATTAAGGAAATCCGTAATGTTGCATCAAATTTTTGGCTGATAATGACAATAGAGCATGGTGTAAAATGACTACCTGGATGCAAATTTCTACAAGAATTTAGATTAAGATCATTGAGTTGTGGGCAGTTTAAATACAAGGCCTGCATGTTAATTCAAAAAAAGAAATTCCAAATATTAGAAGCATGAGCAAAAACATGCTCAACAAACTTGTTTAGTCAAATAAAACTTACATCCAAGCCTGAGCATCCCCACAAACTAAGTTTCTTTAAACAACTATGTTTGATTATTAGCTTTTGGTTTGTAAGGTGTAGATTAGTAGCAAATGTTTTCTGTAATTTGCGGTTACTTTCATCAGCAGTTGGATGGTGGGAATTAGGTTCACATATGGTCATGCCACAGTCCATAAGTTCAAGATGTGGCAATTGAGCCGTAGCAAATTGAATGCCACCTGAAATGTGAGAGACAATTGATTAGAAGGTAGAAATTAAACCAAATGAAAGTTGGTGAAGCAATTAAATAAAACAGTTATTACTTGAAGTCACATTGGGGCAAAGAGCGAGAAGGAGCCTTGTCAATGTTTCAGAGAACACATTGCAAATCATGCTAATGCCACTGTCACTGATGCTGGATCTGTGACATTAGTTAAACCGTTAAACATAGTAACACACTTCATGAAACAGGTAACACATTCACACACTCGATCTGGATCTTCTCCAATCAACAATCTCACTGGCCCTCACCAACCAAATTTCAGTCATTCATAGCATGATCAATTTATTTGCATCTAATGGTTCACAGCTATTGATCAATTTATTTTGCAATTGGTCAATCAATCAAAAGATTGATCATTGTTTGACCAATTTATAGATTAACATTGATCTTTATTAACAACAACCAATCTAACAACTAATTGACCAATGGTTGTGGACTATTAGATACAACGAACCACTGTGATTTGACTAAAGATGGAGTTGACCGGAGAGGATCCACTAACCCGCTCTTGAACTATGTGTTACTATCATGGGTTTTCCACTTCTTTTTAGCGTTTACTGTATCAAGTTGCTACAGAACCTTAATTGTTTCCACTTTCCATTTTCTAGGCATATGCACATCAGAACTCCTATAGAACATGGAAGGTAACTAGAATAGAAACACGCATACCCACTGAGATCAAGCAATTCCAGATTTAGATAGCTTGAGGCAATTGCAGCAACAGATGCATCGGTAACTTCGGATCCAAGAACAAGTGAAAGCATTCGCAGCCCCCTAATAATGGAAACAACAAAATTTTGTCAAGCTTATCATTAAGGCGGATGTTGCAGCAGTTAAAAATCAAATATAACCTATTATGTATAGATACTCTACTGCTATCTGATATGGCAATACTTGCAAAAATATATAAGATACAGTACATGTATAATACAAATTTACTATAAAATTCATAAAACATAATAAATATATAACTGTTAATTCTGAAAATCCAAATTAAGAATTATAAATCACAAAATCATAGTCTCCTTTGGCATTACTAAAAATTAAATAAAATTATAAATCCTTGTGATTACAAGGAAGTATTAACTCCTTACCTTCCTTGAGATCATTCATAAAGAAAAGAGTTTTCATTTTGGGTTCATCAAGGGACAGTACTTCTATATTTCTATATTATACATCTTTTTACGTCTTACATATAGCAATATTAGAATTTCATAAAATAAAAAGAAATTAAAGCTTGAATCCCTTGCTGATATCAACGAAGTATTCAAAAGTATTAATATCTATGTTGGATACTGAATTACTGATACAGATAAATGAAGCAAATGAAATATTGGTGCTGCATGGAATATAACAAAAAATCAAACAAGGAAGACAATTTCTCATGTAAATGAAAATACCATCGGGTGCTTAAGGAACTTGTTAGGATAACAAAATTAAAGTATTTAATAAAAAAATATCTATTATATTTATAATGAAAAAATCATGTCAACAACAACATATGAAATAAATCTGTGTTCACTCACTCAGTCTGTGCATATATAGGGGTATGTCTAGTACAAACTTGAGGTGAGGTAATATTGACCGGTATTATGGATTATAGTAGAGATTTAGACAAACCTTAACTGAGCAGCAGTAAGAGCAAGCACAGCAGCATGAGAAAGATGCATTGAAGATATATGTATGTTTTTCAACCTCGGGCAACTTCTTCCCAAACCTTCAACCATGGTTGTAAGATCAGTACTGTCACTTTCTTGGTGAGCAAACTCCAATGAAACCTCTCTCAACTGAGGACAATTAAAGACCTACCATTTCAGAGTATCTGTTAGTAACCAGAGTTCACTCTGAAAAACAAGATCAAAGGGATATATCAAATTAAGAAATTGATCACATCACACAAGATAATAAAAAATGATAGAAAAGTTAATCACCATTTTAGACAGAGAGTATAAATCAGACAGCCAAAGGGTAGAAAGACTAGACGAACAAAGAACAAAACCTCCAAGGTTAGAACAACCTTCCATCTTGAGGCTTTTGAGGCTCTTTTTATCAGCAACAAATCGAGCAAATTCACCCCTGCATTGTTAATGTTGCAGAATAGACAAAATTAATCAGCAAAAAGTGGCATCCTCTAGTTAAGCTTACAAGCTACTACAAATTGTTTATGGCTTGGTGGTGGCCAAAGTTATCAATTCTAAGAAAAATGAAATTTATAACTTTTTCGACAACAAAAAATTGATTTTGAAGTACGAGGCTCGTAAAATATATCCATACTTGCGCATCCATGTTTACACTTCAAAGTCAATTTTATTTCACCATCTAATCAAAATTAAATCTTCTAACTTATTTTCAAAATATCATTCTCAAGTACATGTTAACCTCAGTTTTTTTATTTTATTTCTTTCAATGTCATTTCTCTAGATCTACCAAAATCTATAACGAAAGAACCTAAACATGACTTGCAAACATAAACTTTCATAATCAATCCACTAATACCAAATTAGCAAGTATTAAATACAATCATCAACTTCAATAAATATCTCAAAATCTGACATTCCAAACCCTAATTAGAAACAATTATATAAAGTAGAACAAAGATACTTAAATATATAAACACAAAAGTTGTACGAAAATTCAAGTTATATATCATTTTGTGTCACTGAATAAAACCACAATCATTTGTTCAAATTTTTCCTTACACAAATTGCAAACTCGAGAGCTCAACCTTTCCAATGAGAAACGAAAGTAAATAAATAAAGAAAGGGAAAGAACATGAGTAATACCCGCTGATCCGATTAACTGCAGGATCAGAGACCGAGATCTCCAAGAATGCCAAATTAGGGCACGAGAACGCAATACAAGCCAGTATCGTGGAATCCACATCACTGCAACATCAACAAACATGACTTACAGTTACAATTTCAATTTTAACACAAATACTTTATCCTTTAGTTCATTCTAAGCACGATCTTCTTTTCATTGGTTCGTTGTTGAAATTATAGCATCGTGTGTTTCGGATTTGCCCTTTTCTTCATCCATCAATCAAATCACATCTTACGAATTGCAAAGATCTTGCATAGTGGTGCAGGTTTAAAGGTTTGCATGTTTTAAATTACACCTTTCGATCTCATTTTTTTCAATTTAAGTTAAAGATGAAGAAAAAATTGACCACAGACCTTTCCATTTTAAGAGAGAGTGTCACGATCCCCGGACACTTCTGCAAAATTGACGACACAAAACCCACCTGAGCCCACGCCGGAACCCTAATCCTTAACTCCTCCGCCGCTCTCCACAAACTCCTTGTCATCTCCCTCCAACCTCTGCTCACCATCGCCGCCGTTAACAGCCCCGCCGGCGGCAGCCTCCTCAACACTTCCCATAGAAGATTCCCCGGCAAACCAGACGAATCCAGATCATCCTCTACAGACCACACATCGGCGGGCTCCGACGGATCGAGCCTGCCGGCTTCGTCCTCGTCGAAGGAGAGAGCGCGGCGGAGGTGAGACAGCGGGCGGCGGGAGGCGGAGCCGGAGGAAGGAGCGGAAACGGCGGAGAAAGAGGAGTGGGAAGGGGTGGCGGAAGAAGCGGAGGTGGGAGTGGGGGCGGTCTTGCCGGTGCAGTCATGGCCCTTCTTAGGGAGGCCGCAGCGGCCGCAGTTGTAGCTGCCGCGCTTTTTGCCGCTACGCTTAGCGTCGGAAGAGACGGTGGGAGCGATGTGGGGCTCCGGGTGAAAATGTTGCATAGTGTGATTTGTGAATTGTGAAGTGTGGGAGTTTGGTTTGGTGAATGAAGACGGCAAAGGAAGCATTGGAGAAAATAAAATAAAGACGTTAGCGCGGGAGAGTTCGCGCCTTTTTGCTTTTGTTTCCCTCTTCTAATGTTTTAGCTTTTAAGTTGAAAAATGGTTGGGTGGTTTTTATTTTTATTTTAAAAGCCAAATCTATTGGGATAAAATGTTTAGGTCGTAAACTCCTTCTCATGCCAAGCTTGAAATTGGGCAACCAAGGATTGAAGCCTCTAGCCACCGTAGCTTCTTAGAGACTGCTCGCGGGCTGTAAGTTGCTTGTGGTGGAGTTCTCATCAACGGCAATGGCTTCTGGGTTTGAGGTTTTATGCACAACTAGGAACTTGCAATGTTCCAGTGGTTGAAACATGGGATATTTACTCAACTTTGCAGCTCTCTTGATACTATGACTACAAGTTTTGGTGGATTGAAAGTGATTCTCTGTTGGTGAGTGATCTTGTAAGAAAATTTGATTAATACCACCATTTTAGAAACATTCTTAGTCAAATCAAGTTCGATTAAATCAAATTTTAGTTTAAAATTTACTTTATTTAAAAATACTAAAATAAATATAAAACAAAATAATTAAAAATATCAAATATCTCATTTGTAAATCATGTATAATGTATAATTAATGGTGTATTGTATGGCCGATGAAACTCGGCACGTACTTGGGTCGTGAGGACCTGGTGATTTCTAATTGTCACCAACGAACTTCGTTATGATGCATAGAGGAGCAGTTGCGTGGCTCTAAACATTGTGTAACTCCACCAACACCGGACATGTATATATAAACCCAGAGGGGAGATCCTTATGTACGTTTTACTCATCCCAGTTATAAACACATAAACATCTCAGAGCACCATTAACATGCTCTTCAGAGTCCCTTTGTAAGTACCTCCCTCCACTTCAACATTGGAGGTCGGAGATCCCACTGAGAAGAAGAGGATCAGACAACTCGGTCAAACCTTGTTGAAACTCAACGGGAACATTTGGCGCCCACCGTGGGACCGAGAAAAATTCTCCTAGGTCACAAAATGGTATCAACAAGGAAAGACGATCCCAACTCGTCTGCACGCTCCACACGAGCCAAGACATCAATCATGTGGGAAATTCGAGAGCAAATGGAACAACTATAGAAGAAAACAAAGGCTGGTTTGGAGGCCTTAAAGCAACAACATGAGGCGAACATGTGATGACTAAGGGAGGAAAATGTGAACCTCAGAGCCCAACTTACAATCTCGCCACCCCCATCACCACCATTTCCACCTCGCTCCTCGTCCCCACCACCCACCCATGTCGAGACACATACCCAGGAAAATCACACTCAATTTTCCTCCTATAACCACCACAAGCAACATCCAATCCACTCTCTACCTAGATCACTCAACACCCACCATAATGTTGTTCACTAGCACCCTTTTGTAGATGACATCATGGATACCCCCTACTCATAACCTAAAAACCCCTGAACATTGAAAGGTATGATGGTACCTCCAATCCCAACAAACACTTAGACACATTCACCACACAAGTCAATTTGTATTCCAATGACGACGTCATGATGTGCAAGGTCTTTTCCACCTCCCTTAAAGGGCCAATGCTGACATGGTACAAGCGCCTACCCCTATGATCCATTGACTTTTTCTTCACCTTAGCCCAGTGCTTTGGAGGGCAATATGCAACCAGTTGCCCTCACCACACCACATTCGTTGCTCTGGTCAACCTTCGCCAAGTGAATGACAAGTCATTACGATCTTTCATGAAGAGGTATACCGCTATCTCTGTTAGAATCATAGACCTCGACCCTGGTGTCGCACTACATTCTTTGACCATGGCGCTCAAGCCAAGACCATTTGTCGACAGCCTTAGCTGAAAGCAACCCAAAAATTTGAACAAGCTTCGAGCCCAAGCAACGGATACATCCAAATGAAGGAGTTATCAGCCTTTCGCAACCAAGTACGTTTGGTGAAGTAAAAAAAAGGCGACCACAACAAAGATCGAAACCCATCCAAGAAAAATCCTTTGGAAAGTCAAGCCGATAGCCGAAGTACCAACACTGCACACCGTTAAAACGTCAGCCAAGCACCTTTACTTGAGGAGGCATTCAACACAAAAATCCTATCCTTACCACCTCCAACAAGGTCAATCAACTCAGCCGACGAAATGAAGACATGTCGATATCATCAGAACTTTGGTCATACCACAAAGGAATGTGTGACCCTAAAGGACAAGATAGAGGAGTTGATACAAGAGGGTGCTTTTGTCAACTACATCTACACCCCTAACAACAACAGAGGCAGTTACCGAGCTCGTAGTCGGGGCCGTGGAGGTCATCATGGACGTCGATGAATACAATCTCATGGCAACAAACCAAAACAAATCGACGCCAAGCCAAATCAAATCGGCACCTCAATCGCCGACGAAGGGGGGAGACGCAGAGTCATCAACATCAATGCAGGCGGCTTCACTAGCGAAGATAGCACGAAGTTGGCTCAACAGAGGTACTTACACGCCATCAAAAGCATGAACCACATTTCCATAACGAGCTCGAGGAGATCAATCCCACCAATAACGTTCACCGACGCTAACTTTGCAAGAGTCGATCTCGAGCAAGACGACCCAATGGTGATTACGGTTGGCATCGCCAATTAGGACGCCAGGAAAGTTTTGATAGACGAAGGCAACTCGACCGACATACTTTTTTGGTCCACTTTTCAAAGGCTAAACGACTTGCATAAGCTCATAAAATCTCATCCCAAACCCTTGATCGATTTTGCAGTGGAGCAAGTCCACACCCACAATGCAGTAGAGTGGGCGACCACCTTCGAAAGATGAGACTTATCGAGAACATTACTCGTTCAGTACATTCTTGTCGAAGCAATACCTTTCTTTTTACCTTTCGAACAAATAAAAATGATTAGTTTTTTATTTATTTGGAATTGTGTTAGGTTTAATTCCCATTACTTTGGTTGGATTATTTGTAACTACATATTTACAATACCATCTTGGTATGCTTTATCTCTAATGTTAAATACATGTTTAATGACTAAATCCCAAAAATAATATTTTTATTCAATTTAGCATTGGTTAAGTCAACACAAAATATTTGACAAAGATGGAATGTATTGGGATAACACATCCTGTTATAGAACAGACAAAAACATAAGGTAACAATTAGGGTGATGCCTCCTATATCCTACATGGTAAAAATCATCCATGAAAAACAAATAATTTTGTAAAACACTCATTTTTAGTAATTAGTTTTGTGAAATAACTTGTCTTGATTAAAAAAGAAAGTCTAATTTGGTCTTGCAACATTTCAACATTTTTTTAGCAAAATATTTCTATGAGTTGCTTAAAAAATATTGAAATGAATATCTTGATAATATATTGCTTAAATAAATAATTTATAAGCTTTTGATCAACTTTTCACATTATTTGGAAACTCACTAGAGTGTATTTACACCTAGTGTATTTATAATGGCTAGCCCACGTAACTAACTATGCCAACTAAGCAAACTGACTAACAGAAAATAGCAATTTCAAGCTTAACTGTATATCTAACTCAGCTAACTGTGTAATAATAAGTTTGGCATCAAATTAAGTAAAATCAACATCCAACTCCCATATTTTAACGTTGTTGATCCACATATTTTGATTCTAATGTTGAATCAAACACACGGGTAGACGTTTAAGAAAGATAATAGACCTTTTGACTAAAGTTGCGGTAAATCCACGGATAGATAAATGAAAAATGCATTTGAAAAACATAACATGTATTTCTTTTAGGAACTCTGTTAACAATACATCCTTATATATATATATATATAATATATATATATATATAATATATAAAAAAAATATATATAATATATATATATATATATATATATATATTTGGTTGATGTATTTAAGGCATTAGCTGGTTAAGGAATCAAAATTGTTTTTTTTATTACAAAAGTAAAACAATACACTTTTTTTTGGTGATTTTGAATGCAACTTCAGCAATAAAAACTTTCTATTTCTTGATTCATTAACCAAATATTAGTTAGCAAGATCCATTCTCTTAAAATTAATTGAAAGTCTTTACATCTTATTTAATACATCATTTTCATGATTTTATTATTTCCAACAACTTCTAAACCAGTAATAAAAGTGTTAAAAAAATAGCATGTTTCTAGCACACCTATTCTTTTATATATATTTTCATCCCATACTGATTTTGCTTCAGTTATCTCATTCGTATAAGCACCAAAAATGATCCCTCTACTAGTCTTACTTTCCACTTCCAGGGCTAGAATTCAATGCATGCTAGAGTAGCAATAAACAAGCTACCGAAAAGAAAAAGGCATAAACAGAATAAACAATGAGAAAGCTCTGGGTGAGAAGAAATCAATAACTTAAGAAGTTTAAAGTTGGATACACAAATAATTTTTTAATACAACAGAAAAAGAGATAATTCTTTGCAATTTCTACAATGCATGCATCGCCACTTGGGGGTTTAGAGGGACAATCCAGACTCTTCATCCTCTTCAAGGGTGGAAGCGTAGACAAAGTAGAGAGCCCATATAAGACCGAAGACACCAAACAGGATCCAACCAAGGAGGTTGTTGCTAAGCCCAAAGGGAAGCCCGGTTCCTTCAGTGCTGAGTCTCTCATCCACCAAAGCCATGGCTGGGCTTGACATGGTTGCGGCAACTGCAGCTGCTAACAAGGATGCCCCCATCCCTATATTTGAGCTGCTTGAAGGCTTTTCCTCCATGGAGCACCTCACTTTCCCTGCCTTAGCCATTGCTGGCAATCCTACAATTTATATACGAATGATGTCAGTTAATTTAAGGAACAGGTTGATTCATTAGTCAGCATAATTTTTGTTAATTTGTTAGGTTCTGTCCGTTAGAGGGATTCGAAGCCACCACCTCTTACTTTTCCTTTCTCTTTTTAACCACCAAGTCAATTTTATAATTTCTATTAATCAGCAAAATCTGAAATCCAACTATAACATTGAATATGATATATTTTTTTGTATACTATATATTAGCACTGAGATTAGCACCTACAATCTTATGCATACTGGTACTTGTTATTAGCCTGATTGTCTGACCATAGTGACCATAGTGGGTTAATATGAGAAATCTGTTTTTTTTTTTTTGTGTGTGTAATATTAACACTGGATTAGAACTTATAATCTCATGCATACTGGTAGATGTCATTAGCCTGATCCTACTGGTAAAGATGAGAACTCTGAAGCTGCAAAATCTTTTTTCCCTTTATTTTTAGTCTTCTTAACATGGTTTCACAACGTTGTGATCACAAGGAAATCAATCAGAAATGGAAAGAGATTAATTACACTTTTATTCTAGAAAGAAATGATATTATCATCTTCCTTAAGGAAAAAACTTAAATCATAATATCATCTTTTGTCAAGAAAAAACTTACCAAGAACGGTAGAGGACGAGGCTCCAACAGGTCGTTTGAGCACAAGACCTGCGCGAGTGATCGATGTAGTTGGGATGCCGGCGATGATGGTTGCCATTTTTCTTCACTAATGAATCAGAGTATGGCTACGCAACTTTTGTTACGCCTGCAGTTTATTTCATAAGCATGCGCAAAGATTTCAAATTTTTTATTATTATTAGTGTCTGTGCATACGCCACACACCATGGATAGGTTGAAAACCCGTAATTTGATATCCATATCTGCAAAAGTCCCAATACTTATTCTCCACGTGTCACATAATCCATTCTGTATCTGATATTTCACTAAATAGAAGCGTCATTGGCCTTGCCCCTTCTCCAACCAGTAACAACGACGTAGTAAGTACTAAATATCTTGACATTATCATTTGATCACTGATTTTTTAACACATAATCAACACTCTTTATTTTCCTCTATTTATCTTCCTATCACATATTATATCACTTATCATACTTCTAATTTTCTCTCTCATTAATTTCTAACACCACAACGAGTGTCTCATAATCATTTGGGCCACCATATCACATTCTACATAATAGAGAGGAAGTTAATATTTCCAATTATCACTTTTACTATTTTCACTAACACCTTTTGAAAAGTAACGAAAGAATAGACAAAAGTGTCCTTCTCTAACTCCCCCCCCCCCCAACACTTTCCCCATTCTTCTCACCACCCTCCCTTTCCCTCCAACTTCTCTCTTCTTCCTTTTCCTTCATTCTTTTTTCATTCTCTTCCCTATGTAGTGGTAAGGTTTTTTTTTTTGTTTTTTTTTTCATTTTGTTATACACAACACAAGTATTATTTTGTTGTATTGGGTTAAGAATTATAACAAAATCTTGTATTTCTTATTTTGTTTTAAAAAACACAACAAAAATATGATTTTATTTTGATTCTCAACCCAGAATATAATACAATCACATTTTTGCTGTGTTATTTTTTATTATTATTTTGAAAAATAACACATTAAACTATGATTTCATTATCGGATGATAACACAATAGAATGGTATATCTATTATAATGTCTTTTAAAACAAAAAAAATATGATTTCATTGTTATTCGGAGTGAAATCAAATAATCATGTGCAATTCCTCAAGGAACAATTTTGGGATATGGTTAAAGTGCATCCCAGTGGATAGTGCAAATAGCAATATCCTAATAGAAGTTATACATTACACGAATAATAATACATGAATCCAACTGACTTCAAGCTTCTTACAACAAGAAAAATGATCACACGGCATAATTAACGTTACAACTTACAATTCAAATCGCAACCGTCATTTCCACAATTTTGTATAAATTAGTTCCTCAAAATAAAATTTAACTTTAATTTCCAGTCCGCTAGCAATTGGTGTAAATTGATAGTAATCAGAGGCAGCACGACCTAAGAGAGCACGGGAATGAATTATGTACACAACAAATAATGGTTTCTCCAAGCAGCTAAAATACCTATGCGAGTCTTATTTCATCTGAATGTCACTACAAATTAGCTAAGCTTCTAAAAAGATATATGTAGGAAATTCTATGCATCTATGAAGGGCTTTACAAGAAGAATCGCCAAAGAACAATAAAGAATCGACTGAAGCAGGCAATTAATGTGCCAACAAATTAATCAAATAAAACCAGCCAGGTAGAGTAATAATATTTGAATTTTGGGCTACGCCTGGAGATTGCAACGTTGCAAAATAGGGAGGTCAAAGTTCATATATTTGGTCCAATAACTTCTGTATCTTCCCATTGCAATGTCCAACCATGGTTTCCTAATTCCATCGTAGTGTATAACGGCAGCCCCTTCAATCTCGTTTTTATCGACACCTGAGTCATAACCAAGGCCAAGAATGTGCCACCGTCTGTCCAAAACCTTAGTCTTGTTATAGAAAGTGAGCCAGCCTAAAGGCAGACTTCCAATGTTCCACAACGGCCTCTTGGAACCCTGTGCAATTAATCACATAGAGAAACACATCAAGATTATAATTGCATCGGAATTTGATAGGAACTAAATTTGTGTTCCATCTAGCTGCAAATTAAACAAGAACTTTGGCATGTTCCCTCATTAGATTCAACCATCAAAATTAGAAAAATAAAAATGTTGCTTTGAATAACAAATCTAAATGTCATGGACATGTCAAATCTTTGACCTCCTAAGACTAGTTAAACATGCAGATAAAAAAATCCATAATGAGTCATAAAACTACTAGATTAATCATTCTAATAAAGCAGAAGAAAACTGTGCACTATGATTAATATAATACAATTTCAAGTAACCCATGCTAACAGTGGCGTTTGAACTCTAATTCATCAATCCCAGAAGCCAAACTGAAGATTTGAAGAAATTTAGATGTAGGAAAATTTTCTGTGGGAGAGGGGAATAAAAAGTGGTCTCTCTGAACAGAGAAGGAAGAAGTGTACTACAAAATGAAAACATTTATTTAACCATACCATTTGCAAATATCTGTGATAGAGAGCGGTTAAATTATGTCTCCTCCACTGTTGTAAATCAAACAAGTTCATCCCAAATGCCCATGTGCAAGCATTGGCATCAAACCTCTCTGCAATGAATGGATCTGAGAAGTTTATGAGCATATCCATCCTATGAAATGAGGTTCCACCTTCCTGACAGGTGCCCACTGCTGCAATTACTTTTCCTTTCAAATTGGCATTCCATAGTCCACTGAGATCTTGTTGCACCACCACATCGTGATCAAAGAGCAGAATCTTATTTAGAGTAGGGAAGATATCTGGCAGGTAGAAACGCAGGTAGTTCAACTCAGAAGTATATCTTGGATCACTAGAATTATGTTTGTTGAATGTATTGTACATGGGCAACCATTCAAAGTTCTCTATGCTTTGTATGTGGACTGTGGCTTTGCCAGGAGGGTTTAATAAGAACCACATCCAGATTGCAGGAAAGTTGAGTGAATTGGTCACTACATGGAAAACAAGTTTCTCCTTTTTCTGCAATTTAAAAGTCATTGTCACACTTTTTTTGTCACTATACACAGACTTAACTATTATCTTCATATTCAATAAGAACTTTCTCACAAACTCCAATAAATAAATCGTTATAACATCACAATCAAGTCTTGTTTTATTAGGTGAAATGTACTAAATGGATCAATTGATGCCATTATATTTATGTTGTATATAAATATAAAGGAATGCTAACAACATACTCTATAATACACTATTTTTAACACACTTTATACTATTGGTTAAAATTGATTGGAAACTACAAAAGCAATAGCGAGTTTTCATTAAACAAGGTGTGAGAGCCACACAATTTAATTTCATGATTGCTAATAAATTTCAGTCAATAACAGAGTGTGTTTAAAATAGTGCATTAAAGAGTGTATTGCTAGCATTTTTCATAAATAAAAGGAATCCAGTCCTCATCAACTAAACATAAAGTGACAGGGTTTGATGTGGGTACAGAACACCAGACTGCATTCTCACAGGAATGAGTTACTTATTAGGGAATCCCATCTTTCTTCTCACTGCATCTCTTGTATAAGTTACAAGATAGACACTTCTATAAAGTGCTGAGAAGCTAATAAAGTAGAAAGAACTCCTCCTCACTAGAAAATCAAAGTTTCTTCATTAGTTAATGATGGATGTGATGTTATTGGAAATGTTTTTTGTAAGCAAAATACATAAACTCAGTTTTAAAGAGCAGTACAGAAACTAAGGTGTTGAATGTTGAAAAAGGGAAGTATTTTAAAGGAAGTTTGATTTATAAGTGTTATTCCATTATGAAAGATCATATATCCTCTCGTGTTTTTACTGGTTTGACTTCTTAATTCTTCATTAACTTCTGCAGCGCCAAGAGCTGCAACTAAGATAGCTTTTACAATGTAATCAGGCATATTTCAAAATCAAATGCCAAGAATAAGTGGGGTCAAGGAAGGATAAGAAAGAGATCAAATTGGAGTTAGAATCCTGCATCCTTTTTGCATGTCCTATAGCCACCCACTCCAATGGTTTTTACAACATAAAAAATTGAAGACATGTACTGCAATTTAGTGTAGATACAGTTTTGGCTGATAAGGAGGAGACTTGAGGGACATCAACTGTCCAAAAAGTATCCACTAAGGGACTAACTTGAAAAAAAATTGATGGCTAAATTTGTTAATATTGAATTTGCTACTATCAGTTTTATTTCTAAGCAGTTGCATCAGGGTTCAACATTAGCCAAAAGCAAAAAACACCTGAATCAAAGGTGAAAAATAAAAGGCTAATCCATTTAAAAAATGCATTTACCTTGGCATTAGAGACAGTGGAGTTAACAACCACAGCACATGCCAGAAGATTGTCAGAGAAGACAGCATAATGATAAAGTTTTGGATCATGAATCTTGTTTTCATTTGGAAGCTTCCGGTCCTCGGGTTTCAGGGCAAAGTAATCAGCAGTTAGCTGCATAGAAAGACAGTGAAGACCTTTTGGGGTGGTCCTTGCAGCAAGATGAATAAGATATGTTCCTTCGTGTTGATGAGAACGAACTTGCTCTTCAGCATTATGATTCATTGCACGGAGCTTAGCTGCCATAGCAGTGCAGTCTGGGAAAGCACGGTTGGCTTTAGACAGTGAAGCCTCCATGTGTCTCATTTTCTGCAAAGCACTGTGAAGTTCACTTGTTTTCAGATTGAAAAACATCCATTTTCTTTTAACAGTTCACATCACATCAAAATGATAGACATGAATGTTCTCCATCATTATTTTTATACTGGTAGACAAGCAGTTGCCAGATTTTCACAGATTGGAATGTGAACTTGTAACAAAATTTATGTTTTGGTCTCTGAAAAATGTGTTTCTTAATATGACTCCTCCACTTGTAATTTTCTCTGCTGAAACCTTGTATATTTAATTTGCTTCACTAAGAAAATTGAAATATTCAGGGAATCAGTTGATGAAATTAGTTGTGGGAAGAAATGAAAAATGGTGTATCTTTCAACAAGGACCAAAGCATTAGCTTTCTCTTGAAAATTGTATGTTGTATTTAATAAATACAGGTAATAAATAACTGTCAAACTAAATTCAAGTTGTAGAGTTACAAAGGAAAATTTACCTCCTTGACAGATCTGAATCCTTAGTAGCTTCTCCAACAGCACGTTCCATCTCTTTAATTCTCAGCTTCAACTCCTTCATCAAGTGTGAGTTGCTGCCTGGAGGAGCAAACCCCAAGTATGCTCTGGCTCTAATAATTTGATCCTTAATCTCCAAAACCTTCTGATTTGTCACTCTCTGAGACTGAGAGCGTGAACTCTGACGATGTTGGATTGCTTTTGGACTAGATTTCTTATCTATCACTTCAACATTCACATCTGTCATTCTTTGAGACTGAGTGTGCATATTCTGCTTAAGTGTGACAGTTGTATTAAATACATTCTACAAATAAAACCAATGTAAAAATTAATATAACATTGTAACAATAAATCTCTCCATGTCCAAGTTGCATTTACATATTAATCAAACACATATAGGTATATAAAAAATATAAAGTTTGCCACCATAAATGGAGATGTGACAAAACATAATAAAAAGAAAGTCACATTCTTGTGTTCGGAATGGAATAGGTAAATAACCTGTGTAACAAACCAATCTCACTTATCATTAATTTCTTAATCCATTTTAAATTACTCCAATAGCAGATCAGCTCACATCTAGACATGGATATTGAAGCCAAAACCAACCAACAAGACCTTGGACAATTCATAACAGAATTATGTTGGACTTCAATTATTAAAACTGACCCCTTTGCAAAACTAGCCAGAAATCCCCCAATCCTTTGAATAAATCATAAATTTCAAGGTAGGTAAACAGCAAAACCTCAAAAGTAATTAATTTGTCAAAGTCATTTGATCTTTCCCACCTAGCTAGGCATCAAGAATAGATGGATTCAAACAATAGGGAAGAATTGATATTTAGTAATGTTAAAAAAAGTGGAAAGCATTCAAAGGTATTAAGTTGATTATCCAACTACAATCTCAGATTGAAACCAAAACTGAGGCTAAGCTGTTTGATAAATTTTAAACCAAATTATAAGGTCAGCAACTGATAAGGCACTATATATTATATAGTGAATACAAAAAAGACTAGTTAATTAGATCTGTATTTTCATTTAGAATAGTAAAAAGAAAGTAGATAATAAGTGCACAATGGACAAGCAAAAATCCAATTTCTTATCATCAATATTATATAATTAGGATCAAAGAAGTTGCAATCTGAAAATAAAACCTCAAGCACACAGGTGATATATCAGAATTATTTTTACACCAATCTTGTTCATTTAACTGTCAAACAAATACATTTTGTATCCAATTTTTTAAAACAAAAAACAAATCAAGCATTCATCACAAATTTATAATGATATACTTGAATTGGGAAGAAGACCTTAATGAAATATGAAGTGATCTTAGCAGAAAAGTAGAGTATCAAAAGAATGATAGTATCTACTGAAATTTGATAGCACTGCAACTTCTTTCCAAGTAGACATAACACATGAATCTTCAGATAACTTTTTTAAAAAAAAATAAAAATTCCCTTTAGAACAAGTACAGCAATCATGTGGCCTTCAATTTTTAAAGTCAGTAATTCAAAGGAATTAGCACAAACCACATCCCCGTCCATGGAGAATAATCCTTTTTGCTGAGCTTCCTGGCCTTGTTTTTTGTCCTGGTCGAATTCTGAAACTTGATAACAGCAAAATTTTCAGACTTGAGCGGGATTATGTAAACCACAAAAATTCAAAAGTGCACCTACAAATACCAACCATTTCTTTCCAAAGTGTTATTTCTGTACCCCTCACTTTTAGATGCCGCAGTATCATTAGTCTTTTGCAAAATGTAACTATTTGTTGAATCAAAATCTTCTTCTTTATAAACAATTTCCTTTGGCTCTTCTAATTCTTCAGCACCTTCCTGAATTTCATAAAAACGGTCCAAAATACCAAGGAAAAAGTTAATTCTCCCATTCACCAGGGGAAGAGAGAAGAAGATGAAGACAAACTAAAAACATGTTCCACTACCTGTTCAATTGCATTTAAAGGATCTGACCTATGTGTCTGCAAGATACAAACAAAAATCAAATCCCAAATCCACAATAAAGCATCAGAAGCTGTAGAATTTCAATTGGCAGCCGATGGAGCATAAAAAAAACAAAATCCAGTTAAAATAATTAAACATGAAAAATCATTTTATCCAAAACTAAAATTATTGAAAGTACAAGAAGTTCCAGTAAGCTATCGGTCGGCAAACTTTTCAACACACCGGTAAATCAAAATTTTTGAAAAAAAAGAGAGAAAGAAAGAAATGTTTCACTATATTCTATTCCATCTAACTGGTATTCCTTCTCGGAAACCAAACAGGTTGAGCTATAGAAGCAATTAAATAAATAAACAAAAATAAAATAAAATAAACTGATCAGGCTTCAGAAGCAAGATTCTTACAAAACTCGATAAATCATCAAGAAAATCTCGTCGTCCTGCAACGCAATTTAACAGAAACGCAAAAAGTCAACTAAAACGGAGAGAGAGAGCACACAGAACAAGGAAAGTGGCGTATGCACGGGCGAGTGCGAAGGAGTTGAGTTTTTATTTACCGTCGGAAGTGAGAGTGTTGAGGAGGTGAGAGACGTAAACGAGCGGAGCAACGAGGGAGAGAAAGAGAAGAGCGAGGATCAGAGTCCTCTGCCACCGACCCGATCGCTTCATCGATGATGATGGCGGTCACCGTTGCTCGCTCTGCGATTCCGAAAGAGGCACATTGATTTCACGGGTTCAGATCACAGAGAATTGAATTCGATGCGTAGAATCGAAGTAAATAAACACAGAAACAGAGGCTAGGGTTTCAGTAATTCGCTTTTGCGAGTTTTAGAGAGAGAAACTGGAAGCAGCTGCATGATCCAATTCCATGTTCACCCCTGGCGTTAAATCTATATATACCATGGGGGTTGCCTTGGGACTTGTGCCCGCAGTTTGGCAAGGGTGGAAATGGAATCAGGAATAATGGAAAGCGGTACTTGAAGTTGAACATAACATGCATATTGCATACCAGTAGTAGATGACAGATACGCATTGATGTGATAATACATGCTCATGCCATTCATCAAAATAACAAGAAGAATACCGTGTAAAGTGAGTGTTTATTTATTATTAATTTTAGGTGTGACTTTTGTTTATAAAACTACTACTATCTTTTTAAGAGTACTATTTTTATTTAAGTGAATGCTAAATGAGTTTTATTGATTCTTATATAAATAGTAAATATTTAATATTTTTATGTTATTTAGGTCACCTCTATTTCTTTTTCTTTTTTGGCCATCTAAATACAATGTAAAGGAGTTGGATCTAATAACAAGTGCTTCGGATTTTGATGGCTTGCTTTACTCTAGAACTACAATAAAAGCCATTTTAAGAGTTATTCTTTTTTCTTACCAAGTCATATGGATTCCTTTTTTTTTTTTTGAGAAAAAAGCCATATGGGTTCTTTTGTATTGAGAAATTAATTTTACTTTTTAATCTTGAATTTCTTATCTCTTTAATTTATTTTTACTATTAATTATTAACAATAAAAGATTAAATATTTTTTTAGAAGAAGATTAAATATTTATGTAAGTTATAGTAATTTATAATGTTACTTAAATTTTAAAATTACACGTGAACTAAAGAAAACTTGTTTGTAAGTAAATTTTATAAAATATAACCTTAAGAAAATATAAAAAGATAAATACGCACTTAGGTCTTGTTTGAATAAATTTTACTTAAATATTTATAGAAAAATGAATTGAATTTTGTTAATTAGTTGAAATCAATTTGTACATTTTAACTTTTATCTCTTACATATGAGGTGATATGTTGGTTTAAATTCAATTTATTTAATCTTTCATTTTTTTTTCAATAGAATTTGTGAAAAATTTAGTTATACTAAAAAAAAAAGTTTGATTGGTTCCACCCGTATATGTGTATTTGATACCGTATTCTCAAATATGGATCAAATTCATAAATTTGTGTGGTGCTTTTGTTCTGTTTCGTACCCGTGATGCGCCAATCAAGGCAAAATGTGTCAACCTTGCCTACCCAAGAAAAAGCCAACAACATCATGAGAAAGCTTTGCTTTGCTCTCGGTTGTGAAATAAAAGCAAACCTAACTTCGAATTTATGGTTTTTCTTAGTAAATGTTAAGATTCCTAACAATGATAATAAATGTTACCACCTTCGTTCAATATCTATTAAGATGTACTCCGTCAACTCATTAATTTGGAACAGTGCAGAGATGAAAAAAAACAAGAAAAATTATGGGAAGCTCGTGTCTAACCGTGTGTTTAGTTTCTCATGTATGATCAATGGACTTTCGTCCTTTTCTTTTTCTGTTACATTTTTTCTTAAGTAGTAGCCTTTATATTTTTTTCTGTGCTTTATGTAAAATATAAGATAAAAATACGTAATCAATGTATACGTCAAAATGTGTTCCATCATTAGGTCAAAATTAGTTTATAAACACTATTTTTTCTTAATCTATTCAAGTATATTTTAAGAACAAAATCATAATAGCCTTTTGAGCGCCAAAGTATATATTACCTCAATTATGATGACCTTATCAAGTCCAAAAGACTTGAGCCCAGTAATAGGTTGCATTTTATGTTTTGTATAACATTTTACTCAGGATAGGTTGCATTTATCTATATTTTTTAGTTATATTTCCGTTGAATTTTGAGTGTTTCATGCTTTTAGGAGTTGTCATGACTTTATTTAAGTTTAGATTACTCTTCACATGAAGGATTCAAAAGGAGAAGTTTAAGTACAAAAGACTTGAAAATGGAGTTTAAATCAAGGAGGTTTTGTTGTACCTTATAGATCACGGGGTGTAAGCACGATTGGATTTTCTGTTTTATTGTTTTTAATTATGTTTTGCAATTGGGCATTAGAAACTTTTGTCCCATAACTTTAAATAGGTTTTTAGACTTTAGTTTAGGGATTCTGAATGAATTACTAACATATTGATGACATATATAGAGCAAAAGCATAGAACTCATTTTTTTCTCTCTTGATTTCTATTTGATATTTTTTTTTTTTTTCAGTTTCCATGACTATATACGCATGAGTAGTCATCTCCTTTATGGGTTTAGGGTGTAGCTCTTGAGATTTGTTTATGTTAATCTATTCTATTTGAAATTTTCTTTAATTATTCTCTTATTAAAATTATACATATTTGACGTTGGATCACCAAAATGTCGATGCTTGGAGATGTATTGAAAGATAAACTTATATGTTTGAGTCATATTAAGATTCTATTCACGGCAATAGAATTAATCAAACTAACAAAGAGCATAAATGATTTAATTGAACATAATCATACAACACTAAGATAAATTTAATTAGATATGTCTCTCTTTCTTAAAAGAGAACAAAAGTCATCCTAAGTTAATTTGAAATTAAATAAAACTAAGAAGCACCTTAAATTGACAGATTAATTTGGGATTGAATATTCAATCCCAATTAAACATACTTTTATCTTGTTTATTTATCTTTATTTTTAATTTGATTTTCTCAACATTTTTTCAATTATTTAATTTCTATTTATTTGTGATAATTGCACAGAAAAATGTGATACTTGGGAATTCAATAATTATTACTTAGACGACGAATGTACACCTGCCATATATATATGAGTAATACTCACCTCACATATAACCGTTTATTTATAAAAGCTTTTTTTATAAATGATGACTTCAAAATAAGAAAATTAAAATTTATGATTTCATAATGCTTTTAGCACATAAATGCATAAGTACATAAATTACATTATAAATTTGTATATATTATACAAATAGTCATGAATAGTTGCTGCTGTATGGAGACTTGTTAATATAATTAGGGGCTTAGGGGCCCGTACATCCCTATAAGAAGCTCTTGATGAAGGTTGGCAGCCATCATGGCGATCACAATGTGGTGGTGTTAAATTTCCCTTTTAACACGCATTATTTATTGTTGCAAGAATGTAGTAACATTTTGCTACCTGCCACCGCCACAACCAAGTATACAATCATCAACTTTACCGCACCAAATCATTATTGCCCAATTACTGCCTCCTATTTTATCATTTTCATCTCCAGGGGGGTGGTTTTAGTCACCAAATTATTCTATTCTCCAGAATAACAATCTATATAGGGCTGCTCTCAGACCACAGTTTTCTCGTGCGTCTTCAAGTTTTATTAAAATATATTACTACAACTTAAAGATTAAAGTTATTGATATTGAATATTTTAAAAATTGTCTAAATTATTTTATTATATTAAGAACTATTTAAAAGAAAAAAAGTAGTTCGACAACAGAATCATGAATTATGTTTGAAATTTAATTTTTATGTATTGACCATATGTTTTTTTATTAATAAAAAAAATATTATATGTACAAAAAATAAAAATCACAAGTAGTAAATGAGAATGTAAGGGCAGATTATTTGGCATTTACTTTTATTCTTTTCATAACCTATGGGATCGTGAAACTTGGCTTCGGAAGACAAGTCTTTAGAGTTTAGATAAAATGTATTCAATTGGCCATGTGATGCGACGCGATTATTAATTATCCCTCTCATCAATGTGTCATGGAGTAAATGAAAACTTAATACTAACAAGGTTAATTTTTAAAGAAGTGATTATGAAATTCATAAATAATTTATTTTTAAATAAAGGGTCTTGCCTTAAATAAATATGGGTCCGTACATTAGAAATATGATACGAATGTATAATACTATTCTACTACAGATCATTATATTTAAAATAGTTACTTCTTCTGTAATCAGATCAATTTTGGATTTTTTTATTATAATATTTAATTAAATAAAAATGATAATAAAGTTGCTAAAACGACAATTTAATTATCTATAAATTCTTAACATTTTTTACAGGATTTTTAACATTTTTTTGTTGTCTGAATTTTATGTAAGCGTAAATTTTGTTAAAAAATTAAAAATAATTCAAATTATTTAGCATCTTCAATAGCAACGTTCAAGTTTCTAGGATGATTTAATGGTGTTGGCTCCCCGTGTAGGTTTTGTATCTTTTGTTATGCATCTGTGTGTGCTTCCAGTGGGATGAACATATAAATGAATTGAATACAACCTAGAGTAGACGATATGTAAAGGTTGTGAAGGAATAAAGAAATATACGAATAAAGATAACTTAAAAGGAAATGATTAGAATTTAGAGCTATATACACAATAAAATACCAATAAGACAAGATATAATTTAGAGCTATATACACAATAAAATACCAATAAGAGAGTTCTTAAGAAAGAAGAAAAGATGGTGGTTCCATGCTTTTTAAAATAAAATTAATAAGCTAACATTTAATATTTATAAAAAAATACAAATAAGATACATAAACTTTTTAATGATTTGATTATGTCTCTGATGAGAGAACACATAAATGAACTAATTAAATACACATGAAATGAAGGAGATTCAAAAGTTATGCATGATAATTAACACTAATTTAAGATGAATTGATTAATACTATTTATATTAATAAGATATATCTATTTTTTGGTAACATGTTACTTTAGGATGAAAGTCTTTGAATGGTTCAAGAGCCAATTATAAAAATAAATTTTATTATCATATAAATAAATACATATCAAATTTTATATATACTAAAAATTTATAATATATAAATATGATACACGTGACAAATATGTGTCCGATGTAAAGGTACAATTATTCTAAAAATATATCCAACACGATGCATATAAAATATAAATAATAATTTATAAAATATGATAAACAACTAATTTGAATCCTACGTATATAACTAATAGCAACCAGTAAACAAACCAATAAATCCAATTTAACATATGATAAACATCTATATTTTATATGGAAAAAAAATAATTATGCACTTTGTGGTTAGCTTTTTATCTTGTCCCATTAACATATAGCAACCAAAGTCCAATTAAAAGTATACCAATTATAATCTTTGAATATATATATATATATATAACAACTTTTGCTATCTACAAGGGTTGATGTTGGGCATTTTCAGAGTCCTATTGTCCTATTCACAACAATACTTGTTCGAGATTGAAAAAATAAGAATTCCTAAAATTAGGGCTTAACTTGTTTTCATTATTAATTAAGTTACGTATAATAAGAGATAATAAAGCCCAAAATGAAAAAAAGAAAAATTGATTGCCTAATAACTAAAAATTAACACAATATCACATTTAGGTTCTATTTTTTTTTTTTCTAAACAAAACATATTCTACTAATTTTACAATGTTGTGCAGCGGTAAAGTTGTGCCTTGGTGCAGCGGTAAAGTTGTGCCTTGGTGACTTGTTGGTCATGGGTTCGAATCTGGAAACAGCCTCTTTGCATATGCCCTCACCAACATTTGTTTTTACCTTCACTTAAGAAATATATAGTTAAACTTGTCCAACTTAGAATAATTTTGGGATGAGTGACATTATGTAAATTTTCTTAAAAAATATGTGGGTGAGAAAAAAAAATATAATTAAAAAAAAATTGTATTGATTTGTAAAAACTATGGTTGATCTTAAGAGTGAGGGTGGCAATTAGACTAACTTGAGTTTTAATCTTCAATTTAGAGACTATTTTGAAATTTAATCATTTAAAGGACTTAATTAGTTTTAATTTTAGAAACTAAAATAGTGATTCTCGATCACTCATATTTAACGCAAAAATACAGACATTTTTATTTATGTAGTTTCACACATTTTTTTAACTTTTCAAAGCTCGGACCGAAAAAATATAATAAAGGTTAATGGTCAGAAAATTTAATATTAATTATACAATAAAATAAAAAATTAACAATAACAAAATTATCAAATTATAATTATATAGTTAAAATTTAAAAATAACTCTTTTTAGTTTTTACTAGACATCCTCTTGCTCGAGTAGTCGAGTGTACACATTCATGTATACACACTTAAGATGATAGCACTATTCACTATCAAATCAATTAAAACTATCTTAAGTTAAAAACATTTAATAATCTACGAATTATTTACTATTATTAAAAATTTATCTTTTAAATTTTGAATTATTAAACAATTCTTTACTAAAATTTTACATTCCTAAAATCTCTAAATTATTATATTAAAACAGATTATAAAAAATACTAGCTTTGTTTTAACACCATACAGAGATTAATTCAAGCTAAAGTCTTACATCGTACTAATGATATTTTAAATTTTGTGACGAAAATATCCGTATTTCATTCATCAATCAACAAGCGGAGCATGGAGATTAGATATCGTACAGCACTAACCCGGCCCGTTGTAGTGAGTCGCATGACGGCACGTTATAATATAAGACAATTTTATTTGAGAAAATTTTATAAACTTTTATACTGTTTTTTTTTTTATATCAGAATCTACAATACATCATTATTTTTTAATTTTTACAATAATTATCTTAAAAATTATACTAAAAATTATTTTTATTAATTAATAAAAGAGGCTATATATTGACATAATAGAAACTTCTACGATAACAATACATACAAAACTCTTTATTTCATAATAAGAATACAAGAGTATTTGAAAACCGGAGCCTAGAACACAATACAATTTTCAATGTAAACAAAATAACATTTTCATATATTAGGTGATAGATTTTATACAAATTAGTGGTGTTGTATGTGCATAGCACGTTTTCTTTTTTAAAAAAAGGAGAGAGTAAAAAAGTGAATAATAAAAATAAACTTAAAAAACTGTTTAGCGAGGACTAGACAACTTTTATAATATTGCGACCGAATAGTTTTTGTATACTATTGAAAATTTTGACTTCTTGTCGTTGCAAGCCTGTATGTTCATCCACGGATACCCAAAAAAATAGGCTAACGTAGAAATTCTTTTTTAGTTATGTAAATTATAAAATTTCAAACTAATAAGAGTTATTTATAGTTGATGTAAATTGTCTATGAATTACTATATACAGCAAGTAAAAATAGAGAAAGCATTTAAGTCCAAGTCATGAGACATAAGGTTCTATTATCAAATCTTAAATCTACGTACTCGTTTACTTTCAATGTATTTTTTTTTTTATATTTCGTTTTTGAATTCTTATTTTTATCCTTTTTATTTTATTTTCAATTAGCACTTAAAATGTATATTTAAACATATGACCCATGAGAGATTGGCTTTGGTTAACCGACCACCTCGATCACACATTGTCTTTAGTGGACAACATGGGCGATTATCAACTTGATTATGGTCCTTAATTATTAATAGGAGAAGAGCAGCAAAAGCAGCCAAGTGACATTCATTCATTACACATATCTCTTATATACATATATACACTTATTTAAGTGTGAGACCCTCTTTTCAAGTACCTCACTCCCCATTAGAGAATGAGTTCAATTAAGGAAGAAGATTACTTCTGTCGTCGGACAAGAAGAGATCTATTAAGAACAAAACAAAAATTTAGAGTAAAAGAAAAGTCAATTCCCTTCCCAAAATATTTTTTTATAGACTTTTTTTCCCATGTAAATACACACTCATGCATGTGAGGACGACAATACTTCCTCATATTTGTATGAAATTGATATATTTTGATTCAAGAAATACTACCACGATACTTTTGAATATTTTTTCTTTCTTACATACTCTTATGTGATGAAATTTACATGGATGGTCTCATTGTGAATTTTATTCCATTTTTAAACTATTTTGGGTTATATATTGAGGGGTGCTTATGGTATAGGTCTCCCATAAATTTAAATTGACAAAACTAATTCAAATATTTTGGATTGAATGTTTTTTGTGATTGAGTCAAATCCAACCAAATCCATTCAAATGCATTGAATTTTTGGTTAAATCACGAGTTTTAATATTTGAACTTGTTGACCTATTAACTCGATCGATTGACCTGTTAACTTGAAATGAATTATTATTATTTATTTATTTTTGTATACAATATATTTTTAAATTTAAAAAATTAATTATTGTTATTATTAGACTTAATAATTAAGAGTGAGACTATATTTTTTTCTCAGTTCTCGCGATTACACTCCGTTACTCTCGTAAAATTAGAATTTCAACTCTTGATTAATTGTAGAATATCAATTATGATTTTTCATTTATTTTAAAATATTTTAGATTTAGTTGAAGTTTTACCTATACTACTCATTTAACTATTTGAAAATGTTAAAATTTTCAAACTTTATCATAATAGTTTCAGTTTTTGGGTTTTGGGATTTTGTATGTATGAAACTTGAACTTGTTTATTATATTACAATTTTTAAACCATGTTTAACATAATATGTTAATGTATGTGATGATTATAAGAACAATGTGATTCTTCCCTTGATTTCTTCTTTCACAATTTAACTACATGTAACAATTATATGTAATGTGTATTCTATTTAATAAAAAAAATAAGCTTATAAAAAATGTTGGATTTGAAAAAATAACAGCCAAATTTAAATACTTTGATATGTTGATCTAATTCAAATTGTTTAAAAACAAATTAGTTTGAGTTGGATTTTAAATATTTTCCTTGAAAAATCAACAAAAACCAATCCGTTTAAATTGGATTGGATTAAGTTAAATGTTAAAAAGTGACTAGGTCTTTCTTGTTCTGAAGTCTCACAGAAATTTGGAAAAGAAGACAAGAAAAATTCCTGGCTATGAAGTTAAAGTCGAGCAAGGCTTATGAATTATGACAAATTGATGAGATCTCTGGGCCTATTTCACATGTGTGGTCCTTTTCCAGAATGGATCACAGCACCGATGGTGTTGACATTTACTGTCCACGGCATTGTCAATTTCTCACTAGGCCATTGGCAATTTCCTGGTTTTAATTATTGTGGCTTTTCTCCTGTTTATTGCAATATGGTTGCGGATATTCTGGTATAATTTGCCATGACTCTTGATTTGGAAATTTGGTTAGAAACTCGCTAAATATCAGTTTTTTCACCTCGATTTCTGAGTTGAATGATCTTTAAATTCCTCATTTTCTTCTTAAAAAAGTTGTATTTCAGATATTTGTCGCATTTAACATGTTAAATAAAAATATTTATTTTCATGAATTATATAAAAATACAATTCTACTCATAAAAATAATTATAAAGTACAATTCACTATTTTTGCAAATAAAAGCATCGACCGCACGTACGTTAATCAATACAAGATTATTTTAACTTAATGGCAAATTTCAAATACTTTAAATATATAACTTTATTAAATATTACACACAAATATTTTGTGGGCTATAATATCACACTTGAAAAATATTGGTAGCTATAATAATCATGCGTTTGTTGACAGGTGGAAGACTAGAAGTAGGTAGTCCATTTTTTCAAGAAAAGAACTCGAAGTAGCCAACTTTATTATGTGTAATTTAAGGCACTCAGAATTTTAAGAAAGCACAGATATTTGTAAAGGTGATTCATCAATAACAATCAACCAAAGGGAAAGAGATTTTAACAACCATAAAAAAACATTTATGTATGGGCACCTTTTTACACCAAAATACAATAACACTAAATACACTAAATACGAGGATCAATTCACCTTAAATTTTTTGAATTTATTTAAATGTCTGGAGTTTAAGTATTAAATATTTATTAGAAAAAAGAATTACTATCCCCCGTGCAAATGTCAAATTGACAGATGTAAACTAAAAAGAGAAAAAGTGCAACCAAGAATTACCTCCAACGTTGTACGTGGTTCCTTCATTCCTCCCAAAGTTCAAACCTAAGCGTGTGTTAAGCATAATTGTGTCCTTTTTTTTTTTTAACCTCCTCTCTACTACTGCCACTCACAACCCCACTAACCTGTCACCAAATCAACTCATGCAAGATATCTTTCATTGCTCCTTAACTCTTCCAAATGATACCATCACTGTCTCATCTTCTTCTCATAACCCTCTTTCTCCATGGCTCTTGCTGGCTCTGTGGTTGAGCTTCAAGCCTCTTCAGTAAAGAAGAAAACTGCAGTTTCCAGAAGTTGGATTCTGCTGGACCACTATGGCAAAGGCACTGTTCTTGATGCGGATAAGTATGCTATCATGCGCCTGGTTCAAATTCACGCCAGAGATCTTCGGATTCTCGACCCTCTCTTATCGTATCCTTCCACCATTTTGGGCAGAGAGAAAGTCATTGTTCTCAATTTAGAGGCAAATTAAACACTTTCTTTCCTTCACTTGTTTTGTTCTGCTTTCTGATTTTGTTTTAACATCTTATTGATTTCTTCCTTTTGCAGCACATTAAAGCTATCATCACTGCAGATGAGGTATGTTTGATGTTGATAGAGTGCTGGAAAAATCAAAATTCGTGAGGAAACCATCTATATTGATTTCTTAAAAAATCCGTGATGTAGTGAAAATGATATCGGTTTTCAGTTTTGCCAGGTTTTGTTGTTTGTGATTGGTGATGCAGGTGTTGCTAAGAGACCCAACGGATGATGACGTTGTTCCAATTGTTGAGGAACTTCGACGACGGTTACCCAAAGTAAGTGCTGCTGAGCAAGGCCAAGGAGAAGAAGAGGCGTGTGCTCAAGATGGTGAAGGTGGAGAAGAAAATGGTGCGCTGTGAAAATATTTTAGTTTAAATTATTACTATAATCAAACAGTGTTAGTGTTGTTCTGTTTCTGAGTTCTTTAGTTTTTGCTTCTGTTGCAATAATGGAAAATTGGCTTTTATGGCTGGTAGAATTTCCATTTGAGATACGAGCTTTGGAAGTTTTATTTGAGGCAATTTGTAGTTTCCTTGATGCACGAACGAGAGAGCTAGAGACTTCTGCTTATCCAGCTTTGGACGAACTGACCTCTAAGGTAAAGCCTTTGCATAAGAATTGTGTGTTTTTCTGTTTTTCATAGATTTTTCACCTTGTTACATGGCTACCTAGGTTTTAAACTGCGGTCATGGTCTCGATTTTGTTGCGCTTATTGATATTATTGAAAAGCCTTGACGTTGTGCTCAAAATCACAGTTATGGACCTTTTTTAAAACCTTGGCTATGAGTACTTTTAAACATGCATTTACACTCTTTTCCATCTTTTTTCTACCCATTTCTCTTCCTATCTCTCTTTTTCTATCCAAATCTACCTCAAAATGAGATGTATATTTATATTTTTCTTCTATGATGAAGCAAAATGCATGCATGAAATGCCAGGCTGGGAGCTATGATTTTTCTGTACATTTAAATGATTATTGTATAATCCCCTGCTCTGTCCAATTAAGCATGATAAATTGATAAATCTTTTCAAGCTTAAATATATCTTGACACCATTGTATTGCCAACAAAATATGTCAATTTAAAAGTTAAGCAAAGAAACAATTTTGTTCATAATTTGTGATATCATTTTTTTTTTAATTATTCTCCCCCTTTTAAGCTAGCAAAGCGATTCTGGAGTTAGATAAACATCTTCCAGAAAGACAGCGTAGAATCCTTATGGACTAAAACTAATACTGTTATATAAAATCTGGTGTTTGCCAGTTAATGTTTGATTTCCCATTATCTGTTCTCACAAAGTTATGACACTTTCTCCTTCTTTTCCCCTTCCACACCATTCTGGTTGAATGGCACTTGTGTCCAGATCAGTAGTCGTAATTTGGATAGAGTGCGGAAATTGAAATGTGCAATGACCAGGTTGACAATTCGAGTTCAAAAGGTATGTCGAAATAGCACATAATTTTTTTTGTTTACTTTCCCTCTCACAAGTGAATTCCCCTTTTTCCTTTTGTTGTTTACGGGCTCTTTATTACTTCTTCCCTCCCAAAATAAGTTTAGTTTTAAGTTGTTTTATACAGAAAAAGAAAAACTAATAAATAAATAAAAATAATAATTTTACAAAACTAATCTTATTATTAATATTACATTAAAAACTTATTAGAATATTAGTGGAAAAAAACAATTAATATTAATTGGAAAACTAAATATGACACTTTTTTTTAATATACAAATGTTAGTTTTTAATATGACGCTTATTTTTTGACAACTTTTTTTTTAAATGCAACACTTATTTTGCTCCAAAAGAAGAATGTGGTATTGCTGTCTTCATTACTTAAGTAGTAGTTAACTTACCTGTCACTGATTATCCCTTTCCTAATAATATTAGAATCCATATTTTTCTGTTTCCATTTACTTGGCTAGCTTTCTTGTAGATTAGGGATGAACTAGAAAACCTACTTGATGACGACGACGACATGGCTGATCTTTACTTATCAAGAAAATTGGCTGCTTCATCCTCTCCAACTAGTAGCTCTGATGCTCCATACTGGCTTTATGGGTCTCCAAATACAGGTTCAAAACGACACAAATCAAGCAGAGCAAGTGGAACAACAGTTCAAAGGGAGAATGATGTTGAGGAGCTCGAAATGTTACTTGAGGTTACAAAACTTTTCATCTTTAATTTTGCCAGATACTACCGGATTATTTAAATGAATTGCATTAAACTGAACAATGTTGTGCTTTGCCTTTGCAGGCCTATTTCATGCAAATTGACGGCACATTAAATAAATTGGCCACAGTATGAACTGCATTTTCTTTTAATCTTTCCTACTGTATTTCTGTTTTGTACTAAGTGATAAACTTTGCTATTTTGATACTTTCCCTTATTTCAGTTGCGAGAATATATCGATGACACAGAAGATTACATCAACATACAGGTAAATTTTAGGAACAACTACTTTGTAGATTTTAAGCTCTTACTATCAGAAAAAGAGGGGGTAAAAGTTTAGAATTTTTGAACAGAATTTGAACACACCACTTATAGCATAACAACTGTTTGTAACATGTCGCACATGCATGCAGCTTGACAATCACCGAAATCAACTGATTCAGGTATAAGCTTTTCAAGGTGGTTATTTTCTCCTTATGAGGTTATGTATCAGTATCAATATCAATATGTCTATTGACACAAACATTTTTTGAAACATTTGTTACCAAAGCCATGAATGATGTCTTTAAGTACTAGTGTTATTGTCTCTCATTCTTTGGTACAGCTAGAGCTCTTCATTAGTGCCGGGACTGTCTGTATGTCCTTATATTCATTGGTGGCTGCAATATTTGGTATGAACATACCATATACATGGAAAGCACCAGGCCATGAACATGTGTTTAAATGGGTATGTACATATCACTTGCAACAATATGAGAAAGGAATGGTTTGAGTGAGTGAGTGATAGAGATTAGAGAGAGTATATAGCTCCAATTTCCTGATTATTTTCAATTCATTTTTTTATTTTATAATTTTAGGTGGTGATCTTTGGCGGAATGGTTTGTGCATCCTTGTTTTTATCCATAGTATCGTATGCCCGACGCAAAGGCCTTGTTGGGTCTTGAAAAATGAAAAGAATAAAGCATGCATGTCGGGAGACATCAGGTTAAGTCAAAAGTAGGCAATTTCGACACATTGCCTCAAAACAATACTATAGTAATTTGCTTTTATCTTTTTTCTATATGGAGGGTCAAATATAGTACCAGAACTTTATAACATTCACTTATTCTATTCAATCATGAGCTAGACTTTCTTTATAATATTCTTTTATCTTGTAACTAACTAATTAACTCGCAATTTAGATAAAATGACTATTAGTGGGCAAGATGAATGCATTGAGTATTATTTTAATAATAATTATTTGTAAAACCCATTGTTAGTTTTATTTTTTATTTTTTAGTTCATATTCCCTCTAGAGTGAACAATCCACTATAGAAAATGAATGAGTAATCTCAATCATTGATGATAAAATTAACTGTTAACATGTATGCATATACAATAAATTATGGGCGTACTGAAATATTAATCATTAATTTTTTCCATCAAAAATTAGGATCACTTACTTTATCTTGTATATTTTAGAATAGCCAATTCCTTCTGTAAAAAAAGAATAGCCAATTCCTTTCAGTACAAGTGATCGACAAGAATTATTTGATTCTGAAGAGAAATTTAGCCGATTACACCTGCATTTTATCTGCCATTATCCTCTCTATACACTTTTTTAATGTAAGGTATTTCATCAAATCGATTATGCGCGTGCGGCTGTAAATTCGGGCCAGAATCATACTATTATCATCATCTTTTCACGACAATTTCTGAATTTCGGGCCGTTTTCCACCCCTTTTGATCCAATAATTATACATTGGCTTATTTTGTCTAATATTAAATGATACTATTAAAAAGTACTAGTAGAAGAAAAGAATGGAGACAGATGTAATTATTCATAGCATTTCTCCCAGGTCATTATTTATGTTAATAGTATACAAATCCACCGTGTTTCAAACTCCCAAAACTTTCTCTTAAACTCTGACGTGGATTATTCTTGAGATGTATTTTTTTTTTTTGCACGAAGCTCGAGTCTCAATTACTCAATTGCGCATGGTCTCAACTCAACTCAACTTATGGGCAATGTCCTCATAAGTCTGAACTCGGCACACTGATGCAGTAATGAGAAAATAGAGTGGACTTGTGAGGGACCCTTTTGCAAATAAGATAAACACGAAAATAGCATGTTCCTTTGGCAACTCCCATTTTTCGACAAAACCAATTGAATTTGCTTTTTGACTTTGGAGTAATTTGGTGTGAACTCTCCAACTGAGCCACCTAAACTTTTTTCTTTCTTTCTGGATTAGGAAGATGAGGATAAATGTACTCCTAACTAACCTTCAATGCGAAGCATATGACATTCAGACTCGTATTTAACATTTCTACGTGAATTTTTTATTACTTTTTATTATTTATTAAACTCCACTTCTGATTATTTAGTGGAATTTTAAGGTCTCCCTATTAATAAAAGTAACTCTAAATCTTTTAGTAAATTGAATATAATAATTAAAATATATTAATGACATTGCTAGATCTAACAAAATTTAAAGGATACACAGTGAAGTAATTTTAGTGCACCATAGTTTTGATTCTATAAAGAGTTTAATTTTGATATATAAACTGTAAAAATATTCACTCTTTTTATTTGGAGGAATCAAATGAGTTTATAATTACTCACCTAACTTCTTAATCAATTGAACTTATAAACTCTCTTGGTAAAATATTTATACTCAAAATTAACTAAAATTTACTTTAAATATTATTTTAAAAATAATTATTATAAAAATTACCAATCTTACAATATCAATTAGATATTATTTTTTTCTTTTAGAACACAAGTATTATTTGTCAGAGATAATTATGTTCAAATCACATAGAATCACTACAACATACTATAGTACATGTCGTTATACCTACACTTCAAAAAATTAGTTGTACTTAAATCATACCCATTGGAATAATAACTTTAATATCTGCACCCTTTCATGTTGGGTTACCTGGATGCCCATGCTGATGCTCATTCCCACACTTTAGTTAATTATAAAACCTTGATAAATAAAATATTGATTTAAAATACTATAATAATGAAATAAAAATCCTATTAAAAATATTTTTAAAACATAATCATAAAACATCAGAAAAAATTAAATTTTATTCAATAATCTTTTACAAAACATAACAATGAGAATCATAAAACATCAATAGAAAAATTTGGATAAATAAAGAGGAATGTGATTTATCTCTGTAAAAAATCTAATCTTTTCTGAAGAAATAAATAAATTAAGGAGCATGATTTATATCTTAGCAAATAACAAACATGATTTATTTTTATGTTTGTGGATTAAGGAACGTGATATTAGTTATTGTTATTATTATCATTATTAAATTTTTGTGGGTAATTATCTATATCTAAACTCATTCCCATTAAGTGGGCAATTATGTTATCCATCATGTATAATTTTTACAAATATTCATTGGATATATTATTTATTATCATTCCGAATAACAGTTTTTTTTCATGTTAATTGATTCACACTTAGTAATAATTATACTATTACATTCTAATTAAATCCGTTAATAAGACCTAGCAAAACATTCTGGACCTAGTAAAGGACTCCTAAACAAGGTTCAACGGATCCAATTCAACACCTTCAAACTAAGCACAGCACACCCCACTCCATTGTATTTTAGATGTTAAATAAATAAATAAATAGAGATAAGACATTGAGAAATTGGTAGGTAGCCTTTCAAAAGTTTATGTATATGTTAATTGGTAAGGACCTTCACATTCCTCCCCAAGGCACTTGCCCTATCAACATAGCCTATCCATCCGCTATCATGGACCCTCCCGCATGACACGCTGCCCAACGGCGCGCAATGTAATCCCTGCGCACGTTATCACAACCCCTTAACTCCTCTAGCTGTCCTTTATTTCTATTTTTATTTTTTTTCTAGCTGTCGTTGGTTGTAGTGTGGAACATATGTCCTTAAAATATTTCCTTTGAATTGTCCGTAACTTTTTTTTCCTACTCAAAAGCAAATAATAAAATAAAATTCACCCCAGAAACAAAAAGAAAATTCAAGGTAAAAGAAAGATAAAAAAAAAAAAGACATAAGAAAGAGAGGAGAAACACACACAACACAAACACAAACTAAACACAAACAGAAACACACAACACTCGGTTTCGGTTCATGCTCGAAGAGGTCCTCTCGATTCAGATCATCCACAACACATCACAACAGAAACTTCCTCTGGCAAATCTACCATAACCCACGTCAAATCCTCACGAATCTCACCGACCCATTCCCTATTATCATCCATCTCCACCGATCGCTACCATTACCAACAGCAGCTTCATCCATTCTCCACGCACGCTTCTTCCTTTTCTTTCTCACACCGCGCGTTCGTGTTCTTAATGCAGACCCTGATTGCAACGAAATGGACGTAAATTTGGGAGGTGCAGGCGCGGTGACAGCATAGCATAGCATGCAGCAGCAGCAGCAGGGAGTGAGCGTGCGAGGAGGGAAGGAGGAGCAGCAGCATGTCAAATCAGGTGGTGAAAGTGCGAAGGGACACGATTGCAGCATGCATGACTTGCCCACTCTGCGGCAAGCTCTTCAGAGAAGCCACAACCATATCCGAATGTCTCCACACGTGTGAGCCCCTCCTCCTCCTCCTCCTCTCTCTCTTTTCCCGTGTGAAATTTCCCAAATTTTTCTCCTTTGGCTTCTTCCTTCACTATTTGGGGAAGCATCTGGACTTTGCGTAACCGGAGAGAGATATGGGTATTTCGTAATTTGACGTGTTTAATAAAAGTTTTGTTTTTTATTTTTCTTTTTGGTTCTTCTCTCTCTAACTAATCCCGTCGAGGAGGACGTGGATGCTGGTCAGAAACATTGTGGTTTTGATTGGCCGCGTATTCAGCGGGTTCTGTTGTTGTGGACTTGTGGAATGTGTTTTAACTTTTGACTACACCCACCACTGTTCATTTAGTGTAACAGCTTCAATCCTCGTCTTACTGCATGCTCATTGCACAACACAATTTGTCGTGCATATTAGTATCATTACTGTGCCGCTTCTTGCATTTGTGGAATAATAATAGTTCTCTTGGTGTTTGTTATTTGTCATTTAAAGTCAATTTCTGGTCTAATTTGATATCTTTGCATGCACTTTTTCTTTTTAGTACAAGGCATGTTGTGTGCCAACTAAACTAATAGATTTTCTTTTGAATTTTTTTTTCTGGACTATACTCAGTTTGCAGGAAGTGCATTTATGATAAAATTACGGATGAGGAGATAGAATGTTGTCCAATATGCAACATTGATTTGGGTTGTGTTCCACTCGAGAAACTGAGGTCAGTTCCTCCCTGCCTTTAATCGATGTCCTAGTTACCCTTATATATAATTATACTCTTGTACTTGTTTCTTTTAAAAAGAAAAATAAATAAAACGGCTCTCTGTTATACTACTGTAAGTTGTTGAATATGCATGAAAGGTGTTTGCTTTAACTTGGTATGCTGTGCAATAAGAGTCTATCTTTTTGCAACCCACACCTTAATTATTGTTACAACTTACAAGGTTGCTAAAATGGAGATATAGCTTTACAAGATGGAAGCTTTTATTTTTTGAAAATGAATAATGTTGTTGATCAGTTGAGACATGTGCTATAAGGATGTTGAGTACTGTTGATCTTTCAAAATCTGTTGAAACACCGTCGTGGCTGAGGAAAAAATAAACAAATAGCTGTCATAGACCATACTGTTACCTGATCTTCTTCTTAGGTGGCATTATGCTCTTGTAACAGTCTGCATGAATGAGGAATGTTCATGCTTTGATGTTGCTATCGATACAATGTTATATTAATTTGTTACTTTGTGAAAACTAACATAAGAAGGATCCACTCCTATCATGAGAAAGTTGTCAGGTTAATACATTCATGTGAACTATAGTAGACAGGGAAATAATAAAATGTTCCCAGTTTGACATCTTTCAATAATTTAGTTGATGATTTATATATAGTAATGCTGGTAATTTATTTTAAATAGTTTTCCTTATATGTCTAATAGTATACGGCATTATAAATGTTAAGTGTTTAATTCAATTGAAGTAAAAAATTGAAGTAACGGTAAATTGCATGTTTTTATATCTTTTACTGTCAGCTGGTGGCATTTAATAAATTTTCATCTGAAGTTCTAGTTGGAAACAAAGTTAGGAGGAATTGGGTAAAAATGATCGTCATACAATTAATTGATGAAATGACTGAGATAATTGACACCAATAAGGTGGGGAGTTAGTATCTGTTTTACTTGAGAATATTTAAATTTAAATTTTTCTAATTTCCTTTATCTTCCAAAAAGAAATCGTATGATTCTATTCCAAGTGATGATTCTATTATTGTTCATAAAAGGACAGCAAAATATTGTGGCACTTTAAAAATAGATAGTGTTGACCTTGAATCAAAGAATAGGGGTTATAATCATTGCATTGCTGAGTTTTCCAGATAGGAAAAAAGAAAGAGAGTAATCTAAATTATCTGAAAAGAAGTAGATCAGGAAGACTGATAAAAGAGGGTATTTTGTTTTTTGGAAAGAATTAAGCACACTACCATTCCATATATGGCTTTGGTAATGAAGCACATATAAAACTTTTTTCAAAAAAATACAATCAAACAAAACTGCATCATGATGATATTGATATTCTCTTTTGAATTGCTGCATGCAAAGTTACTGACTTTGGTTTCTGATTACCAGGCCAGACCACAGTTTGCAAGATGTAAGGGCCAAAGTTTTCCCCTTAAAGGGAAGAAAGGTGAAGGCACCTGAAGTTGTCACCTCAGTACCATTACCAGCTAGGAGAAAGGAGAGATCTCTTTCATCTTTGGTGGTCAGCACACCAAGGGTATCTACACAGGCAACCATGACAGGAAGAAGAACAAAGCCTACAAGAAAGGCTAGTGGTTTGCGGTCCACTAGTTTTTCCATTGAAAAGCCCATTAAAAAAGAGGAATATTTACTAGAAGATCGTCCTGATAGTTCAAGCTCACCTGACACTTCACATAAGTTTGCTCATAATTCTGGACAGGTAATAGCAGAGACAATCTGACCTGTCTCTTTGAGTTTGTTGTATATTGTTCTAACTTTTATTTTTAATATTCTTGATCCTGATTCATTAACTTCATTTGATTTCCTGGATTATAGTAGCATTAGTTTACTAATATTATTATGCTTACGCTTTTTTTTTCCTTGTGCAGAGCATGTCCCCTTGCGAGGGTAGTCAGTCCATCCCAAATAAAGGATCAGAGAATGGTGCCGAACCATGGGATGCAAAATTGGATCTTTGGAAACCCTTGAATTGTTTAGTAGAAGTCGCAAGTAGGAGTAAATCTTTCAAGTCTAATATTCTTGGGTCTGATGCTAAATTAGAAACCAATCAAGTAAATGAGAGCGATTCTCAAGTTCTGAAAATAAAAAATAAGGAAAATAAACGTAAGGCAAAAATTGAGGATGAAAAGAGTAGCCCTTATCCTGTCTCTTCAGATACAGCAAAACCAAATAAATTGCGCAGAATACGCAAGAAAAAAGAGCCTGCTTCTGGAGAATCTGGCATATCACCCCAAGCTGTGCTGGATTCTGCCAGCAATAATAGACTCTCAAGGACTGGTCCAATTTGGTTCTCCTTAGTGGCTTCTGAAAACCAGTGAGATATCAAATCTTTGAAACTAAATAACTTATAATGTGAAATCCTTTGCATATTAAATATGTTCTACACATCCTTTTTTGGATATCTTTCTAAGCACTAATATTAAACTAATGTTTCAGGGAAGGAGATGATCCCTTGCCCCAAATTCCTGCAAGTTATTTGAGAATAAAGTAAGTTCCTATGGGCTCCCTATGCCTTTATTGACACTGTTTAGTACTTTAGTTTTGATTTATTGCATTGCATGCTTTTAACAGAGGAATGTCATTCTTGGAGCAATGTATAACTCATGTTACTGGCTACTATATATGTGAATCTCTATACAAATATTCATGAATATTTTTGTTGGTTTAGCTTATCTCCCTATAGTGAGTTTCAACTTTCAGGCAACATATTGAATGACAGAAAAAAGAAGTAAATCATTTTGACCTTCCATTAAATTATGCTTCAGCATTATGAAATTGTTATGAAGGAAAATATTTTTTTTGACATCTTATTAACTTGTATAATAATCAGCAAATGCTTAAAAATGTAAAGAAGTACTTTTAAAAAAAAAAAAAAAAGTTACATCTAACAAACTCTAGATTACATCTAGCAAATATTTTTCAGCTTTTCATAGCCAGGGAATTGGAAGAACATCTATTTGTGTGTAGATTATCCATCTATATTTCAGGTTTCATATAAACTCTGCCCTTTAATAAAGAAGATATTACTCCTCTATTCCACTTTTAGTCATTACTCATTACATTTACCCAAAATTACGTAATGAAGAAATTTTCAATTTTTTACATTATATCTCAACTGTGTTGGTCATGGACATGAGAGCATTAGTGTAAATCAAACTTCAGGCTTTGAATAAGGATATCTGTGCATGAGATATATTGATTGTGTAATGCATCTTCACCATGTCTATGGGCTTTGTGTGTCTAGTTTAAATGGTTTCAGCCAGCTATTACATGACAGAAACATGTTAGAGAAACTATTGCCCCTCTATCCATCTATCTATGCTGTTAGAGCTTCTTAAGATGTAGAAATCTAACTGAACTAGAAAATGATACAATGTATTTTCTGTTTGCCACAGGGATGGTAGTGTACCCGTCTCTTTCATCCAAAAATACCTAATGAAGAAACTGGATTTGACAAGTGAAACAGAGGTAACTCTTTCCGTTAGTAATACATCCAAAAAACATCGACTGGACCTGAAAGATTTTATTGTCTTGTTCTTCTTTTCTTTGAAGCATATTTTTTGTTAAAACTCTTTTGTATCTGTGCGGGCCAAGCTATTGTTGTCTGCTATACCAAAGCATCAACAATTTCATTGTCCTGAAGCTCTTGTCATACTTGCATGGTTCGATGATATAATAAGCAATTCTCTTTTGTTGCAACTTTAACTGCACTGTACTAACTTGTACTCTATAAGCAAATCTTAATTAATTTTACCTTATTTAATGAAACTATCTCTAAAATACCCTTACTTTAATTGAGATTTTTCCAGTGACTTTTTTTTTATTCTTGATATTAAGTTCTAGTGAAGGACACTTTCGGGAAAAAAGTTTATCTTTTTAAGAGAAATTAGACTAATACACTAATAATATAAAATAGTTTTACACAGTCATCCACCAATAAACCATTTTTTTAAGAGAAATTAGATCTATTGACTCATTTTTTAAATAGGGTTAGTAAAACTAAATGACGATAACTGATTTTCTTAATTAGTATGAATTTTTTTTTTTTTGTATTTGAGACAAGATAGAGTATTTTGTACCAATAACCTTGCAAGTTGAATTACATTACTCTTTTCATGATTTTTTGTGTGTGCAGATTTTGCCCGTTTATATATTTCCTCATCTTGAGTTAATTGATTTTGCAGGTTGAGATTAAATGTGTGGGACAACCAGTGCTCCCTACATTGCAGTTATATAATTTGGTTGAGTTGTGGCTGGATACGGCGCCCACGTCACAGAGAATTCCAGCAACTATTGGGTCCTCAGCAAAGGATTTTGTCATGGTCTTGGCTTATGCTCGGAGGGTTCCAGACCCTTGATCATGTTTCCCCATTCATACTTTAATGCACCTTGAAAATCTTCTTCATAGCATAGTCACTTACCATCACCACTGTGGAGGATAGGATAAGATAGGTCAAATAAATTATAAAGAAATTCTCTCCATAAAAACATACCCTTCTGTTCATTAATCTAGGCATCCTGATTTTTCATGACCAACATTTTTTTTTGGTTTAAGTTCGCATATTCCTATAATTTGGAGTGCACATGTGACTTAGGTATAAGAAGCTATGGGCTACCATGCCTGGTTAGAAGTTTGTTGAGAATTTGACATTTGAATCTAGAGGATTCTTTGTTATTTTACCCTTTATTCTATCTGTTTGTTTTCCAATAGCCAACAAATGCAAACTAGATCTGTTTGTTTCTACATTCCACCGGAGCATAATAAAGATTTTATAATAAATAAGTTTTTAAAAAGAGATTAATTTGTTTGTACTGTGTTAACATTTTTACATTGTTAATCTCAAGAAAAATAAGTAAACTAATTATATATGAAACAATATGTTTGGATGACAATATAAAAAATATATATACTATTAGTACATTCAAATTAAATTTATTAAAGAAAAGCAAAAGTTTCAAAAGAAAATACTACTTTTACTTGAGGTTGTTGTAGTTTATGAAAATATTTTCTGACAAAAAAAATACTAAAAAGTATATATTTTTCCCTTCAAACCTATCCATTCATGTATTATAAATATGATTAATATTTTGAGTATATATTTAACGAGTCATGTGACTCTATATTAATTAAGTATTTTATTTTATATTTTTTTTAAAAAAATATTTTTACTTTAAACGGATACTCCTTTGTTCCAGATGCCGGGACTATTTAAACCAATCAATTAAGAAAGGAGATCATCCGGTTAGAAATTATAAGGAGATTAATTAACATATGTAAATATTATTTCATTTAATTAACTTATTTCCTTTATGGGAAAATAAGAAAAATAGGGAACCTTCAACTATTGCAAAATTACAACTGTTGTTAAACATGAAAAATAATTCGTGAATTAAATTTAAATTTTAAATTTTAATAGGTCTTATTAAATCAATAAAAAAACATTTCTTAACTAAAAAATTTTATTTGATTTGTTTCAAAATCAAAATGTATTTTTATTTTGTTTTATTCCAATCTAATAAAATATATTATTAATTATTGCTATTGATAGTAAAAGCATTGTTGCACTATTTTTTATTTTTCAAAATATGTAATTTTGTTATTATTTAATCATGCTTATTTCATTTCCATATAATTTTTATTTTTTAAAATATGTAATTGCATTATTATGTATTAATAATTTTTTATTCCTCTCAAATTAAACACTTTAAAAGTTCATTCTATTTCTCACATATTTTCATCCATTTTATTTTCATTCAAATTAAACACTTCAAAAGTTTACTTTCTTTAAATAGCATAAAGTAGGTTTAAGCACTATCAAGCATGAGGACCATGATCTCGTTCACAATAGTTTTGACTTCAGGAGATATTTACTTCAAGGTATAATACTTACATTTTCAAAAATATTATGTCTAAAAAATATAAAAATGTTTGGTTGACACTTAGTAATTTCAGGAAAAATATATAATCATTGAATATATATTAAAGAATATATTATTATAATTTCTCATAAACTAATAATCATTAGAAAACATAGTGGCAATGATTATCAAACTTTCATGGTCTAGCGAGTAGCCATAGTATTAAAAAAAATCATGGTTATGATTCATTTCTCACAACATGGAGTGACCAGATTCATTTTTCTATCTAAATCCAAGAATCAAGATATCTGAGATATCAAGATTCCACTCACACTCACATGCTTCCCAGAGGAGAATAACACATGCGAGTCATAATCAACAAATCACATCTCCGAACAAAAGTAGCCGGACCACCACAAAAGGCACACGCTTTCCCTCCAAAGCAAACTCAAAATAATGCCATTAGGAACCCATGTTCTTAATTGGCCACATCTTGGAGCAACCAGCCAAGAATTATAGTAGTAAACCTTTTTAGTCGTTGAAAGATGCATCTATTATTAATTGGGTTTCTTATAAATTAACTTTTACTAGTTTAATAATACCACAAGCAATTTGAATTGCTTTAATTTTAATTTCTTTCTTTTTTTAAATATTTTATTTGGATAAATCAATTCAAATTTCTTTCATTTTAAATTTTTTGTTTAGATAGAACAATTCAATTTTCTTTGTATGTAAAATTTTAATTTTATATTTTAAATAGATGAAATTTTAATATTAAACTTTATAGAAAATAAACACAATCTAACTTTGAAATATTAATTAAAAAATATTTTCAAATTTTAATAATTTATAAATACAAAATATTGATAATTTTAATTATGGTTGTTTTGTCCGGCCACAATCAATGATGTTTTTAAACCGGCATCAACCAAGATTATTTTTCGGTCGACATCAAATAGGGTTTTTTTTGTCAAAGTATGTCAGGAATATTTGTCAGCTGATGTCAACCGGGGCTATTTTTTGACTAACGTTGGTTGAGTTTATTTTTCAGCTGATGTTGACTAGATTTTTTTACCAACGTCGGCTAAGGTTTGTTTGACCGACACCGACTAGGGTCTTTTCGAATAACATTGACCAAGACTATTTTTAGCCAACGTCAGCCTAAAAAATCCTAGCTAGGGTCATTAGCTATATTTTTTTACCAACGTCGACTAGGGTTTGTTTGGCCGACATCGACTAGGGTCTTTCCGAATGACATTAACCAAGGTTATTTTTAGCCAACGTCGGCCTAAAAAATCCTAGCAGGCGTTGACAAAATTTTTTACCCAATATCGATTAAAAAATAGCTTGGTCGATGTCAACCAATAGAACCTATCCGATATCGGCCGAAAAACATTATTGGTCAACGTTGGCCGAAAAATCCCTAATCGAAGTTGGCTAAAAAATAACTCTGATCGATGTCGACCAAAAAAACTCTAGTGGATGTCGACGGTAAGAACCTAGTCGATGTTGACTAAAAATAGTAATGCCTGATGTCGATCAAAAATACCTCGCTGGTGTTAACAAAAAAAACCTTAGTCAATATCAACAAAAAATCCTAACTAATGTGGTTAAGAAATAGCTCTAGCTGATGTCAGCCAGAAAACCCTAGTTGATGTTAGCAAAAAAATCCTAACCGACGTCGGCTAAGAAAATCTAGTTGACATTACCAAAAACACCCTAACTAACATCGACTAAAAAATAACTTTGGGCTGATGTTAGCTGGAAAAACCTAGCTGACGTTGACCGAAAAACCTTAACAGGTGTCTACTCAAAAGTTAGTCATGACCGATGTTAGTAGAAAAAATCTAGCCAATGTCGACAAAAAAAATTGTTGGTCAACATCAACTGAAAAAACTTGGATGACAACGGCCAAAAAAATCATTGGCCGACGTTAGCAAAAATTTCTCATGACTGATGTTAGTGATAAAATAACCCTAACCAACATCATCTAAAAAAAATTAATTGATATCGGTAAAAAATAGTTTTGGTTGACATCATACGAAAAAATTCTGACAAAAAAAACTTCGACCACGCCAATAAAAAACAACTTATATCGATATCGACCGTAAAAACTTTAGTCACTCATAGTTGAGTGTTGAGTGAGAAAGAGTCACGAGCAAAAACATGAGTTAAAGTGAGCATTTTCAAAAAAAAATTTCAAAATTTATTTTTTTAGAGAATTTGAAATCTCACTGTTTTAGTAAATCAAAATGATTCATAAAAATATCACAAATTAAATCTCCTTACAAATACTTTATTCAAACAAGCTATTTTATCATAAATCATTTTAAATATTTTAAAAAATAAATTTTCCTATTGAATTGTTTCATCCAAACACACTATAAAACTTTATCCATTTCATTTCCGACATTGTATCATCTATTATTAAAGGTGAGAAATCGATTTTGCCAAACCAAGAAAACATCCGCTAGAGTGCTACCCATTTAACGTATTTGCAGAACGAGCAGACAAAAAGACACGAAATCTTTCTCCCAAACTCAGCCCAACACGAACTGCATCTTCTATTAGGCAATGCCATTAATGGTCTAGCAACACTTCCTACTATTTTACTCAAAAAAGAAAGAAAAAAAATCCTAATCTCATATTCAAAATTAACCAACTATCAATATTCAAAAGTATGATGATATACCTAGTTTCATGTCATCTAGATGTTAGACAGGGTAAACGCAAAAAATTTAAACTCTGTGAGGCTGAATTGACAAAATTAAATTCGGATGTAAACTGAAAATATACATCTTAATAAAGAACGGGAGATTAATTACAAACTGAAATGCATGTAGCCTTTAATAATGGAAACTAAAAAGCTACTTACATTTTTCACTTTATGAAAAAAAATAAATCAAGTCTTACCGAAAACGAATGACCTATTACAAAGCAAGAGCATATCAAAATCAAACTAGCAAACAACAGACCTAAATTGGAACTTAAAATACACAACTGGAACCTTTAAATTAATCCGAAAATTTACATACCCAAACAAAAACCCCATCACAGCAAAACATATGGTGAAAAAAAAAGAAGAGAAAAGTTGTATACATGAAAAGACAGAATAAATAGCGAGTAAACTTTTTTTCCTACTCGTCCCATTAAGAATGCATGGGCATTTATTCCCTCACCCTGTTCCCAAATGTAAGAAAAATCATCCCATTAAGAATGCATGAACATTTATTCCCTTCCCCTGTTCCCAAATGTAAAAAAAAGATCATGATATGTTAGAGTGATATATTAGAATATTGGTTAAGAAATTAAAAAGAAAAAATATTTATACTATAAATTATAAAAAATTATAAACAATATAATTTTTTATCTTTCAATAAAAATATTGGAAAAATTTCTTAACCAATATCCTTGATCTTTTGGGCACTGATTGGCGTTGCCGATTAATATTTCATAAAATAAATGTAATGTAGTAATAATGTAACAGTATCACACAAATGGGTGACCTATTATATTAGTGTGTACCCTCCCGTTCGTTTCGTAGGGGTGCCCCCAACGAACGAAAGCAACCCTCCATCGTGTTCATCCACGTACAAATCCTCCGTGCTCCTAAACGCAGCGTGCAACACCACAACCCCAACGCCAACGATCCCCGAACCCACCACGTTCACCCACACGCCGCTGAGCACCAATCCCAAGACTGTCGCCGCCGCTAGAACCGCCGCCACCACCCTATCATCCACCACGTTGCCGAACACCACCACGGGCTCGTCGCGGAAGAAGTAGAGGAAGAACCACGCCACCAGCGCCACCAAGTACACGATGATCGAGACTGGGTGCCAGAGGAGGCTCAGGAACAAAACGAACAGCACCATCATGAAGTAGTTCACGCGGAAGTTGTCGAGGTTGCGCCTCACGCGCATCGTCGCTTCCCCGATCGAGTAAGGGCGCGTGAAGGAGTAGAGCGCGAACACCTCTTCCCATGGTCGACGCGTGGCGAAAGAGGAGCGCGTGGATGTCGCGGCGCGTGTGAGGAAGTAGTTAGTGGAGTTAGATGATGAGGGCGAGGGGAGAGAACTATAATGAGGCGCTGGAGAAGACGCTGACGACATCGCATCTAGAGAGATTCAGATTCAAATCTGAAACTTGGAAAGTTTAAGGTTAGAAAATGGACCGAATCTGATGAAACTATAGATCCAGTAATGGAAGAAGAAGAAGAAGAAGAAGAAGATTCAGGGGAAAGTTTTGTACTTTGTGCTGTGGAATCAACGGTGTCGTTTAGGTGTTGTGTTGTAAAAAAGAAAAAAAAAGAGAAAGGAAGTGTTTCTGTGTTTCGCTGTCGTTTAGTTCATAATCAACGATGCCAGCGAGTCCATGAAATCCCGTGGGGGCACTCGAGTGTTTTGGGGTCCCACTGAGCAGCAACAGGACAAGTTTACAACTAACTAGCCGGTGTTGTCTACGCATAATTGTGATTTTCTTTTTCTTGAACCATTGAGACGTTTCACTTAATCATATTTAATTTTATTTTTTATTTTTTTTAAAGATGTATTATGTAAGATTCAATATAGATTTTCTCTCACAAAGTGTGAATTAGTAGTTAAGTTACACCCATTAAGTGCATATTTGTAATTATAATTATTAAGTAAAAATTGTGAATGGATCAAGTAAGAAAATGAGCATTATTGATTGTTTGGCATTTTGGGCTTTTACTACGTGTTAGTTCACGTTGTGACAAGAAGTTCAAAACAAGAAACTACAACGCAGAATATGAAGATTGTCTATTGTTTTGTTTTGCTTTTCCGGATGTGAAGACTTTTCAAGAGGTGGTGAAGTTTGGAATTATTTCATTTCACGTATCACAGTTTAGTCTCACGAGTGACCCGTGACTTGGAAAATGATGAATAGCAAATAGGCTGCATGTATGTATGAGAAATGAATAGAACTAAGCCGGGAAAAACCGATATCTGACTCGTTGGAGAATAGTCCATTCTGAAATTTGCAGGTTCTCTTGCTGTACTCTGCAAATGTTAGGAACATAGCCACCGGAGGGAAGAGAGAAAAAATATTTGTATACTCAAACTAGAAGTGTATTAGAACGAGTAAAAGTAAAACTACAACAAGTATCATGGGTTTATATAGTCAACTAATTTCCTACATTTCTAATAGCAAAGGAATAGATGTTGATGAGCCTTTTTTTTAAAAAATCTAACTGAACCACATATACGAAAAAAAGGCAGATAACTTTGGATTCAGAACTTGAACATTACCATACTCAGACCTAAAGAAAACACGACGATACGACAATCAACAAATACATTCTTATATTATGAAAGCATTGCATTTGCATTTGCATCTTCAAATGAAAAGACAATAGCCCCAACGGAATTTAAGGACTTACACGCAAAGCTTCGTTATAAAATGTAACTTACTAATTTAATGCAAGATGTTTGAAACAACAAAGCTAAGGCCCGATTTGTCTAGGCCAGTTCGGGAACAATAGTTTTAAGTTTTCAAAATTTTTAAGATTAAAGTTAATTTTTGTTTTCATGATATATATACTCAAGTTAATTTTTTCAGTTTTTTAATTCCCTCAATTCACCCTGTAAAAAAAATCCCTCTTTAACATACTTATTTGTCGAAAAAGATTTAAGTTACATTTCCACACGACACATCTCGGAAGAAGGGTGAAAAACTCTAATTATATCACAATTACAAACCATAATTTAGTCTCATAATTGAGTCAAAACATCGAAATTAAAGATATTTCAAGATTTCATCAAAGTGTCAATTTTTTATTTATTAAAATTAGCATGCAAAAGATAAAAGCAAAAACATCCTATTTATGTTGACAGCTTTTTGCTAACCAAGTAGAGTCACACCAAATATCATTAAGAAAAAGAAAGATATTAGAAAACAATGAGGAGACTTATAAGATGGAAGAACAATTCTATCACGGAAGGATTTGCCACTAACAAAACAAGGAGTAGAATTCCACCAAAAAAAAATTATAGGTCAATCAATGAACCATGTATTTTTTTATTACTGAAAAGTCGGTTTTATCCTCAACGTTTGCAGCTGGATATAAAGTAAAATAATTTTATTTTTATAATAAAATTGTTTTAGCGAATTTAGTCACTTTTTTCATAGTAAGATTCACCAAGAAAACAAGTGTGTATTTCCCTTCTCCTACCCTACTAATTATATAGCCTTTTGTACGAATATTTTCTGTTAATTAGGAGCCCAGACATCTCCGCATGAACGCGTCCTTGGCGCTGCTTAAGACAAAATACAGATAGTATAGGATTTTCAGACCCATCTCTCAAATTAATTTAATGATCTGTTTTCACAATTTTTCTTAATGGATTTAAAAAAACGTTATCCTAATCCTAACTTATTATTTAATAAAGTAATCACACTGTCAAAAATATAATCAGGTTAATTATATGCTCCTACAAATAGCCTCCTTTAATTTTTTTTCAAAATAAAAAGAGACATTATTCACAATTAATTTTAGACATCATATTAGATAAAATACTTGTAAAATATTCATTCATATTAGACATCATTTATTAATTCAATTTTAGAGACATAAAATTGGCACCTTCAAGCAAACTATTGCCCTATAACTAACGAAAGTAAAAATGGGTGTGCTTTTAAACGGAATTGATTTGCTGTATTCGTCCCTTACATGACAATTGACACATTAATTTATGATCAATTTTGAACGACTACTCTATTTCTGCAAATAACATAATTAAAAATCACTTGGCCTTTCAATGAGAACTTTACTGCGTGAGATTGTGGATAATGCCCTCATCGTCGAAATTTCTTCTTTTTTATTTTGTTTTATTAAAAGTGATGTTGCTTTTAATTTCTTGCGCCTCAAATTCAACCTTGGATTCTCTTCTTTCATTTTGTAAAGGTTGACAAAGCTTTATATAACCGTCAAAAATAAAAAGTAAAACTTTATTTGTTTAACATGTCTAACAAGAAGGTGGAGGGCATCCTTAATTAAAAGGCTAAGAAATAACAACTAACATTATTTAAAAACGAAAAGTAAAATTCTTGGAAAAAAATGGCTGATAAAAAAATATTTCTTTCATTTTAAAATGAGTATCTTATTTTAAAAAAATTATTTCATAATAAGTGTCGTATTTAATTTTTCAATGTAATATTAATTTTTTTTTCCATTAATACCTTTAATAAATATTACTTTTTAATTTTAGAATTTAATATTAATATTATTATTATTTTATTTATTTAATAAGATTAATTTTATAAAATTATTATTTATTTATTAATTTTTCTTGATTGATATAAAATAACCTAAAAAAACACTTAGGACGGACAGACAGGGAGTAAAGTGTATTTTAATTAATGAATGAAAACAATTTTTTGATAGTCAATGGCATTGAATACGAAGATATTAATAACAGGATATACAGCCTGTTTGTTTGCCTTCTGTCCGACATCACACCACATTAATGTATAGCAGAAAATTCTTCTTTAAGGAAAAAAAATCTTGTTTAAGTTCAAAAGTGATCGTCTTATTTTTTTTTTTGAATAATTAATTATGGTTTATTTTGTATTTCATATTAATATTTTCTAATTACTGAAATTTGATTATCGTACTTTTAAATAATTTAATATAATAAACAGTGAACTTTGATTACAATTACTTTAATTAACATTTAAAAAATATCTAATTGTTACCTTTCAATTTGTATATAAGCAATGAAATTCCATTGTCCCTTCTTAAAATCGGTAATTTGTTCCTTTTCTCCTATGGCCCCTTCTTGTACAACTTTTAATAATGATGTTACTTAAAGGATCCCAGGATAAAAATTTGAATTCAGTACACAAATGTTAACTAGTATATTTAAGATATTGATTAAAAGAATATTTTTTTTATTTATTAAGATATATAAAATTACCTTGTTTGTAATTTTTTTATACTCTTCTACAATTTTGATATTAATTAATTTTTATTTTTAGTTTCTTAATTGATGTTATTGAAATTAATATATATCTCTATATAAATAAAATTTACTATATACTAATATTTATTAATATTAAAAGCTATATTTATTAAATGTAAAATATAATAAATAAATTAGATAATATTAAATTTAAAAGTACAGAATACAAAATAATAATAAAAGTTATCATTTTTATATAATATTATAATTGAATTATCATATTAATAAAAATCAGTAAAGAATAATTATTAAAATTTTAATAAATATTCTTTTATTATTAACTAATATAAATTTAGTTTATAAACATAAGTTGAAATTATATATTCAAAATCATATTAATATAGTACATGTAAATTCGTAATTTTAATAAAAAAAATCATATACCTTTTCAGTCAATTTTTTTTTTTCATTTTGAAAGATATCCAATTTCAAAACTTACTAATTGCCCCGAAACTACAATTTTCTTTTTTCAGTCTGCATCAAAATACATGGCCTGCCAGCCACAACTGCCGCTCTCATTTTAGATATTAAAGGAATGCAAAAGTTTCACTCTCTTTGACCTTTTCTTTCTGATTAGAATTAAATGTTAGGTTGATCATAATATATATTATCTGTATTTTTTCTTCATATTTTCATATAAAAATGGACACACTTAAAATCTTTATGAATATAAATAGGAGAGAGGGTGTGAATTTTGATAAAAAGAATCCAAAATTTTGTGTTGGTTTTAGAAATAGAGGGAGTTTTTGCGTAATAAATGTAAAAATTCATGCTTTCAAAAGGGGATATAGGTTAGAAATATGATGGATATGTTTTCGGGAGGAAGATCCTCATTCTCAAGAATAAAAGAATTTCCCCCAAAAGTGGTGTTTAATTGATTGATCATTTTGATCACTAAGTTGTGTCTGGATATTAACTGCATCTTAAGAAATATCTGTGTTCACAAGTTCCTGTTAGATAATTAAATAAAAACATCCTGTAAGATTAAGACTAAATGCTAGTATGTGTTTATACACGTATGGTAATCAACGTTGCTAAAACATGAAGTCTTCTCGGCTGCAAACTTTTGCAGGTTGCTTCTCTTGCCTATTCTTTGGTGCTTCATCTCATGATCCTTGTCTTAAAGTCGAAGGTTGAAGAATTTCATCTGTTCTCCATGGTGACGTTATTATAGTTCATGCTTTCAATTTTTTGGATCGAATACTTGAGCTCCTGTTGGATGTTCAACCTTGAAGGAGATAATACAATGTCTTTCCATACTGATCCAGCTTCACAAGCTGGGTTGGGGTGCTTGTAAAGTTCATAAATGGAGTTGGCATCTTCATTCAACTTGGCTAGCCTCTTCATACAGTCGAATTCATCTGGATCAACAAGCAGTGTCTTGTCTCTATCTTTCCATCCTATCAACTTTACCAGTTATGAGGCCAGTAATAGATGTTGAAGGCACACCAAATTAGAAGCCATTATAGAGACAACATTAATGAATTGAGTAGTGCATTGATATAAACATTTATAGTACAATGCATCAAAGTTTTACTGAGTGTGTATCATCGAAATTAAAATGTGGCATTGTATTAGACAGTTCCACCCGGAGAAAAATAAACACAAGAGAGATGAGTGCCTTATTATTTTTTATCTTTTAGCTCTTGTTGACTGTTGTCCCTATTTTTCTCCTACTGATACGCACTAGTTTCATTCATGACAGTAAATTGCTGATAGGAAAATGGTGGGATCCAAGTTTTATTATGCACTATCACTTGCGTCAATCATTTGTGGAGTTGTCTAACTTATTCCAAGAAAAAAAATGAGGTTAGACAATCTTATTGTAAACTAGTGGTATAATTTTTTTATGCACTTTAAGACAGTTGATACTTTAAGAAAGTTGCACAATCAGACATATTATAAGATATTTTTTTATCGGTCAATATTAATTGTTAGTAAAAGGAATTCGAACTCACGATCTCCTCCTCCTTTTTTCTTTCTTTAATCACTAAGCCAACCTTATAACTTCATATTATATAAGATTGTTTAACTCCATTATTACCTATGGTAAGTTAGACATGACCAATCATTTGTATATACCAAAGACAAATTTTGACACTATCTCCACAGAAAACGAGTGCATTGTAAGGTTTGCGTCATTTGAAAAGGAGTGTGAGGAAGATAGAGGGAAATGTGTACCTTAGCTGGGCCTTCTAATGCGTTTGTGAAGTATAGTCGTGCATTATCTACTAGTTGACAGTAAGTCATAAATGCCTCAGCAAATCTCCTGTGGGATTTCAACTGTGACTTTATTCTCACTGCTCTTCTGCACATGATAGCTCTCCTGTTCATATTCAAATTTAGTGGTTAATCTCCAAGTGGAATCCAATTTCATCGGAATTGAAGAATTTTAGTTTGGTAACGCTGTCAAATTGAAATGTTGAATATGACCTTATGCCTCTGACAACTGCAAGATAAGCATCACATACTACTCCAACCAGTTCTATCCTATATGGTTTTCTCTTTTTGCCTCCAACTTGTTCAGGTTCTTCGTCTTTAATTCTTTCCCAATAGTTTTCAATTACAGTTCCATCCTCCTTCAGCCTATAGCCTTCTCCCATGCGGTAACGGCGACGGTGAACATTCCTAGCCATTGTTATTGTCTGCACAACAAATGGCACCCAGGAAAGTGTGCCATCCATAATAACATCTCGTCCTTCGTTTAATGCTGTTACTAGGAGGGATGAGGCCGCATCTGTGGATGCTTGATGTACCTGTTTAGAACAAATCAAGCAATGCAATATAACTGTGAAAGTGTGCCAGATTCGATCAATTTGGACTCAAACTAGTCACCATATAAAAAAGAATTGGGATTGCATGCTACTCTAACATGTACTGATTCCTACTTATTACAAAGACAAGAGTAGAAAATTAAAGAGTCTCAACCAGTTCTGCTGTTTGAATCATGTCATGGTGACCTCTTGAGCTAAGGGCCTTATAGATGACATCTGATTCTTTGAAGGCATCTGCCTCAATGATTACAGCATTTGCGGCTGCTCCTGCCCAGAAAGGTCTGTTCAAATTTCATTTAGAAAAAACATCATTAGACTATTGCTGTTTATTCACTGTGAGACTGTATGAGTTAAAAAGTATAAGTAGCATAAATGATGGTTGAAACAAGGAAACAACATTTATGAACTTCCTTTTTAAAAAACTAACTTAGATATCATCTGTATATGTAAGCATACATATTTATGGACTTGCTTAGGCTTAGACTATTGACCTTTTAACTTTTTCCAGCCTTAATGTAAACATATGAATGTGCACTGAAGTTCACAGTAGTGAATTTTCTTCAATATAAAAACTTTACCCTGTGTTTGGATGAAGCATTTAAAGAGGATAATGTATTTTTTTTAGGGTATTTTAATTGCTGGCAATTAAAATGTTCAGTTTTGGATGTTTAATTTGAAGAATTCTCCAAATTTTTTATTCTGTTAAGATTAGGAATTTGAAATTTCCCTAAAATAGGTGGGATTTCAAAAATTCCTCACTCTCCATCTTCTTTTGATGAAACACAGATTTGTTGTCCCCAACCTCATCTTTCGCCATTTTATCCCTTCCATTTTTTCAGCGACTTAGTAGTTGATTGATGTGACGGAGATAGCAGTGGCAGAAGAAAAACAAGTTCGCACAGTGGTTGACAAGGCTAAGTCATTCAAGCTTGAGTTCCACCGTTGTGCCTCCACTCTATGAAAGTTCCATTCACTGCCTAGGCATCAACACCATGAAAAACCTTTGTTGCATCGTCACCGTCGTCAATGCCACCAATTTCTGCAAGGCCTTGACCATGTGAACACCTCCATTAATGACTAGAAGTGGCTGTGAATGAATATGCTTCCTTACCAAAAGATAACTTGAAATTTGTTGAAGTTTTCAAGATTCAATTTCCATGAGGAGATTTGTGTTGCAATGTGATTGATGATTGAAAGTGTGCTAGAGAGACAAAGCACGCGAGGAGAGAGAAGAAAATGACACGAAACATTGCAAAATTTTATAATCCAAACAAGTTATTTTTGTAATTGATTGGAATTTAATTGCTTTCAATTAAATTACTATGCATTTAAAATTCTCTGCCATGTGAAAATTCCTCATCCAAAACACAGGCTAAAGCTTGTTCAATTCCCTTCTCACGTTTTGTTTTAAAAATTGTTTTCTAAAACAATATTACACTACTGAGCTATCAACTTTTCATCAAACATTTATTAAGTTTGGAAAATTATTTTCAAAATAAGTTTTAAAATCCAGAAAACAAAAACAGTTGAAAGATGTTTTCTTTAAATACTCTGTTCAAGAACAAACTTTTGAAAAACAGAATGTGCTCAATATACAAACACTTTCAAATGTGTTTAGGGAACAAACAAATTTAAAAAAACATAAAACTGTTTTTAAAAACACTAAACAAACAAGGTCTTACTCTTTGAGAATATCTTTGAGCACGGTGCTTTTGCCAGCACCCATACCTCCACCCATTAAGAGAAGCACTGGACTCCTATCGCTATGAGCTACTGGGGCCATCACCTCTGTGCATCGAGAGTCATCACTTGTAGCTACTCCCATTGCTTTCATCTCCTCTACTAATGTATTAAAAACTCTAGCTACCTTCAGATTCTTGGCAAGTCTCTCGAACCTTTGTTCCCTGTGCAATGAATAGTATTTACCTCAGAAAAAAGAGATGTTGAACCAACCCTTTCAAACACAATTTTTGGTTCTCTGAAAACATTGATAAATTGTAAATCATTTAACTATCCATTAGTATAATTCCAACTATGGAACCATTTGCATAGTGGCACCATTTAAGGGGATAGAAAATAACATCTTATTGTTATTGTTTCATTCTTATGTATCATTAACTTTTTGTAGAATTTCATCATGCTAATAATTTGAACAAAAAGCATTTGAAGAGCGGTTTTTAACATTTCTTCTTTGGGAAAAGAAAAACTAATATAGGAAGACATATATATAAGTCAAATTTGGATTAGATTCTAGCTTATGAAAACTTGAATGGTAAAATCTTTATATACAATAGGTTTTTAAGATATATAAGAATAATGAATCAAGGTGCTTATGGAAGCTATTGATGTAGAAAAGCGAGGTCACAAGAAAATGGCAGGTTAATCGACAATTTCTCTTATCACCTATTATGTCCTCCTGTTCCTGTTACAAAACACCTGATCTCAGTCAACTTTCCAAAGATGGTTTATCTTTTTGCATGTTTGGAAGTAAGGTGAAAAAATATGTTTGAGGCAAAAATACTTTTGCAAAAGGATCTTGATCATTGTTTTTATCCATTGGATTAGGTTGCAACACGTGTCTCTGTAAACCGAACATGCACTTAGTATTCTTAGAGAACAATATATAGAAATACACACCTAGTTGCTGCCATAACTATGTTCTTGAGGTTCTTTTTTGGCTCATTTTCCGAGGTCAATACCTACAAAGCCAAAAAAGCATAGTTTTACCTAGTATTGATGTATACACAAGCCATTTTAGATTAATTATTATATGACTATAACACCCCAATACCTGACTCATAATTAGATCACCATAGTTCCAATAGAAACCTAAGTAACTAAGAATGCATCTCTCAAACTCCTCTACGAGCTTCACATAAAGTGAATCAGCATCTGGTTCATTCTCAAAGAAAGCGTATATATCATCTTCAAATCCCTCGTATTTCCTTATGTATTCAGAAGCCAATCTACATAGATGAGGACAACTTCTCCTATCTTTGAACCCCATTTGCCTAGCTGCAACAAATCAGATAATTTTGCATTAGGAAAATGCTGAATAGTAGGAAACTATGCATATTTTATTCAAGCCAATTCAATTGATATTGTTTCAAAAAGAGCACACCATTTCCATCTTAATCTTCCAAATGATGCATTTTTTATATTTGTCACCGTATGCTGATCCATGCGTTTAATTGAAAGAAAAAAAAATTGAAAAGAATATGTTATTACCTACGTAATGGGAAAACCTTTCAAGCTTTGGGACGTGACCTGCGCGTGACAATCTTATACGTGGGATGATCTTTCGATCTCTAGTCTGTTTCAGACCAAAATGGAAGACCACGACAAATATCAACCCAATGAAAGTGGCTACGATGATCTGAGTAAAACTGAATTTGGCATCATCATCTGAACAGGATTGAGCTATGTTAGGGGTGAAAGTCATCGTAATTTTATTCACATTGCATGAGGAATTAATTTAATAAATAAATAGAGATAATGTATATCAAAAGATGCCCATGAGACTTGAATTATTTTCTGACTGTTACCATTCTGCATATCTTCCATAAATCAAACACCCAGAGACCACAGGATCGGTAATGAAGGAGAAATTTTGTGTCTTTTGATTTTGTCTTTTCGTAGATTTGATTCTGTGGTCGTTTGATGAAGTTCTTCATTCCTTTGTCCTTTGTCGACATTAATAGTTATACAAAACACATTTTTTTAACACACATATATTTTCATTTTTTATAATTTATTAAAACTCATGGAATTATTCAAATTTCACTTTTTTTATTATAAATTAACAAGTTTTATTCATAATTTACAAGTTTAAATAAATTTTAGTTAATAATAAAAATATGTTAAAAAACATACTATTATCCTTCATCATAATAAAATTTGATTAGATTAGTTCATAAAATTGACACGTGATATGCACGGTTTTGTATATTATCATTTGTCTTAGTAGTCACACGCATATGAAAACGAAAAATATTTGCTCCATTGTTGGACTAATATACAGATTATTAAGTTATTTTTTTAATACAATTTTATTTTATTTTATTTTTGGTTAATTCTATATATGCTGAAATCAAAACTATACCGAACAAAAAGAAAAGGTTGAAACAGATGAATCCAATAGGCATTTGATGTACTTCAAGCATGTAATGCCAGGAATCAAGTTCTGATCACCACATGGTTCCTTATAAGAGCATAACACTTATTGCATTGAACGTATATGCTTAAGAACTTTTGTACTTGAGAGTCAGAAATCGTTTAATTAAGGATCAAGTAAACGATTTTCTAAATTAAAATCACAAGGTTAATTTTAATCTGATTCTTCGTGGCTACGGATAAGATCATAAAGTACAAAGATAGGAAGGTAACCAAGCTTGATCAGGACTACCGGACTACGGACTTAATTAAGGCTAGTTATGTGATTAAATACTTTTCATGTATAATGTTTTTTCAAGTTTCTGGGAACATATACAATAAAGAAACTTTGTGATAGTGCTTAACTTTCTCTACTTTTACTTCATCTGTATAACAACCATTTAATTTGGTCTTTGTATGAACTGTGCTTTATTTTTCATCTTCAGCTAAGAACTGATTTAAGGTCTGTTCTTACCTAGTTTTGAACTGACTAGTGACTACAAATTTACCCTTAGAGGTGCCGGTTCTATTTCCATAATTGGTGAAGCATGCCAAGCAATTAATATATATATATATATATATTTGCCTGAGGATTGATTTGTTTTACAATTTAACACTGAATAAAGAACTTTGTGCTCATTTTCGTGTTTGAGACTGACTCACATTCCCCTCAACTTTTATGTATGCATGACAAAAACAGGGGAAGAAGGTGGAGAGAGAGAGTTATTGCTATAATTTTCTATATGACCATGCCATGCATTATTCTACATTTGGGGGGCCCTTATATACGTAAATTTACGAGGAGATTCTTTCTTGGACCATATGATTATTAGGACTCCATTTCTACACCCATGTTTCTTGCTTGCATACACAGGACTTTCGTTAACAACAAGAATTGTTTGCACAAAAATAAATGATTTTCTATTCCAACAAAGGTCAGAATGAATTTTATTATTAATAGTCACGTTTTTGGTACCTATTTTTGTTCGAAGCAAGAATATTCACAACATGAGGATTTGCCATAGCAAAAATTTGATCAGTCTTTAGCAGATCAAGTTAGGATATTGGATTTTATTCCTTCCTTTTTTTATAACGCTCTATTGGCAGAGACTGTTGTTCAATCGTGTTTCCTTGCATTTTTAGTGCTCCTCAGGGGTTGTTGTCCCTTTTTATTCATAATAAAAAGATGTTTTACAATTTATATATATAAAAGGATTTGCTAATACATTCATATCATTTTTTCAATATGAATATATCAGCAATCAACACCAAGATTATTCGATAGAAAAATTAATCATTTCTTTTGTTTTTTTTTAAATTTAATGTAGAAATATAATAGTAATTTAATCTTTAACTTTTTAAAAAATAAAAAACTCATTTCGCTCTTTTCCCACTTTTTTTTTCTCTCCTCTCTCACGCCTCATCCCATTAAATTTTCAAATTCTTCTCTATCGCTTTCAAGATCCTTGTAAATTCTTTAGATATTTCTACACTAAAAAAAGAAAACAGAAACACTCTTAATCATGTTCTCGGATTGAGCGTGGAAGCAAAAATGCATGAAACAAAAAAGCAAAATTATTGAAAAACATTTTTTAAAACAAAAGAGTTTAAATGGATCAAAATGGTCAATCTTGGTTTTACTGCAATTCAAATATCTAACATTGCAGCATAAGTAGAACGAGCAGGACGTGGAGGTGTTGAAGAAAATGTTTCGAACTTCAAAAGCTGCAACCGAGTGAACACTTAATCTGATTAGGGAAATTTGTTTTTGAATAATTATGCTTCTTTTTCACGCTTAATCTGATTAAGAGTGTCTTTTTTCTTTCGTTTCCTTTTGTCAGTATAAGGAATACAGAACATTTTGTTACAATGGTGTTGAAAGAAGAGAACTAGAATCTGGAAATTTAATGGAGTGATTGCTGAGACGAAAGAGATGACAGAGGAGAGAGAGAAAGAAATAACTGGTTTTGGAAGAGGGTCTCGCCATGGTTTGGAACTTCGGGTATACGTATAAGCATATATGTACCTTAAAAAAAAAAAACATATATGTACAGAACGTGGAGACTAAGAATGTATGGAGGGGGGAAAAGTTGCAAAGCATATAATTAAATAATTGATCAACTGGTGGTTAAGAAGATATTCTAAATGTAACATACATAAGTACTCAGTGTTTTGATTTCAGAACAGAAGAGGAAAAACAATGACTCTATGAAATCAGCACATGTTTGTTCCCTCTGTAGATATAGAAATAGAAGCCAGTGGGTCAAACTTCAGAGATCTTGCTGCAGGACTTGTTGAATGTATAAAAACTGTCCTTTTATTGCTTTTTAATTTTTATACGCAATTCACTAGTTGTAAGTGAACCATCCGGTGTTATTTCAATTTAAAATGAAATTGAGTCAAATTCAAATTTCTATATTTTAAGTTGGTGGGTAGCGACAGTTTGGAAAACGCTTCTTGAACAAATAAACATGAGAGATTAATACTATACATTTCATACAAAAAAATCTGATAATTAATTTTTTTGTCCTTACTATCATATGATACCTGTTAATTGCTTAAGTATCAGATTCCTAAAATAAATATATATATTTTAATAAATGTTAGTAACAAGAGAAGTAGTAATTTCGGATTTTGAAAGGATGAAAACCAACAATAATTTTTGTAGGGGTTAAAACTAAAATTCACTCATTTTACAATATTTAAGTCAGTAATTTTTTATTTTTTGATATTAAAGTAAAAGATTTTTTTACAGGAACCAAATTTAAAATTCACTCATTTTATAAGAACTAAAAATATATTTTTTTACAGGTAGGAAAATGTTTCGTGGATACTTATGGAGAAGTTTATGTCAAGGAGAAAAAATAAATAAAAGAGAGAAAATGATAACTAAATTATATGGCATGTCAAGAAGGAAAAGGAGTATAACCTAGGTATTTTTTTAGTGTCAAAATTAATATAGAAATAACAAATATAAATAAGAAGAAAGAGATAAAATAAATAAATAGTTTATTTTGGGTCAGCCAAAAAAGAGATATCATTAAATATACTGGTAGTACCACAAAATACATGAACATAAAATAAATAAATAGTGTCAACCAATTAGGTGCAATGTTAGGGTGTAAAATAAGTCTCATCAAATTATTGTGGACATGAAGTCTTTTATGGTGGATTTCCACCAAGTCATTATTGAATATGTTAAGGACATCTCCACAGTATAGTAAAACCTGTCTGTCCCAAAAATCTACATCACGTGAAGGAATACACGAGTAAAGTTTTCAGAGGAGGCGAACATGAGATTTTGTTGGGGGTGGCGATGGCAACAGTTGTGCCGGCAATGCTCGTAGAATAAAGCTTTCTTGATGTAACTCCAAGAGCAATGGAAAAATCTAACACCAAACAAGCCCAACAAAAAGAATTCGGGATGGAATCATGACCTCAATGCATATGATAAGAAATCATGTTGGGAACCGACCTTTTAGGAGTGTTTCAATTATTGCCACCTTTGACAGAATTTATTAATCCTAACATTTTTTGAGGTAGATACAAAGAGAATTTATTAATTTGCCTATTGTCCTGAAAACTGTGTAACATTAATCACTTCAGGTCAAGATGGTAAATCCATTAGTGTATTATTTGTCAGGTTGTCATTCGTGCATAATTATTGAAACATTATAGTTTGTTTTAGAACATTGAAAAAAAAATGATAGTAACACGGTTATTATTTTTAGCTGAGATAATTATATGGTCAATGGTTGTTAATGTTTGTCATAATTTTTCTTCTTGGCCGACAGTGTTTGTCATAATCATTGCTAAGCTTCATCATCGCAAATGTAGGATCACTTTCTTGAATAACTCCATAGCATACCGCCATACCCGAATCCTCTGCTCAGCCATTTCAAGCAGTGGGGCTTTGCTTCATGTTTCCTCATTGCTTTTATTGGCAAAACTTGAACTCTACAATTCAGGTAACAAAGTCCTTTAATGCCAATAGCTTACAAGACAGCCTGATTAGAATGTCTAAAATGGCCTTCTATGCCCACACTGAGTTTATCAGTAAATTTTGCATCTTGGGTGTTTCTTTACACACATAAAATAAAATAAAATAAAAACTGCTTGCTATCGGGGTTTCTTTGTGCTTCCTTCCAAAAAAATTAAGAAGGACATGCAATGCAACTTAAGCCTGAAAGCTTGCTGCTGCTGATAGCAATTATTAATATTACAGAGAAAATTTAGCACTACTTAAAAAAAAATACAAAACGGATAAGATGATGATGGCTATTTGCTGATTTATGTGGATTAAAAGGAGCTTAATGATTTGACCTATGTTAAAAAAAATCTGTAAATTATCAAATCTTTGTATTACTCAGTAACTTGTGTCAAAAGAAGATTTTTTTTTTTTCTTTTTCGGGTAAAATGTAACGTCTTGTAGGCACTCACCAGATAGCCCAGAAAGAAGTTCGCAGTAACAAATAAGCTGCAACAGCGGAAGAAATAATGCAAACTAGTTCAGTGGGCCTTGTTACTTGTGACGCGAATCACGACCTACGTGATCGTTGGGCATTGTTATTGACACCTCTTTTGCTATTTAATCCCTCCAACTTTTCGCTTTTATTTATTCATTTTTTTGACAAAAATACAAGTTTTCATTATGTTCATTTTTTTCTAAAAAAACATAACAATAAAACCTTTCTTCCGTTGTGAATTCAAACTAATACACAACAAACATAAGTTCATATTATGTTAATTTTTTTTGTATTAAAAAGTTTACATAACGAAGATAAATATCCGGTAACATGAATGTCCTTGTGTATTTTGAATTCACACCAATCTAGTTATCATTGTGTTAGTTTCTTAAAAAAAAATTAAGGTTCCATTTGAGGTGATTTCTCATTTTTAGTTTTGAAATTTTTATAAATCAAAATCATATTTAGTTTTAAGTTTTGGTTTATTCTTTATTTTTAGTTTTTGAGAAGATGTTAGAAATTGAAGATAAATAAAATGAGTCAACTGTTTTATCTTATCTCGATCTATTATGAAATAATGACAGTGGTAGAAGTAGCAAAATAGGAGTGACAACGATGACGATGGTTGCAATAATAGTGATGTCGATGAAAATGATGATAATGGTGAGATGGAATAGGGGCGGTGACGATGGTGATGATAGTGGTGGTATGGTGACGGTGATGATAGTAGCGGTTGAATGGTGATAATTGTGTTTTAAAACCTAGACCAATCCAATTGGTCAAATCGACTTAATCGCGACCCTGAAGTCTGGCCGAGTCGAGTTGTTTACTGGATCAACCATGTATTGGAATTAATGCAACTTGGTATGACCTGCTTAGGTTTGCAATTAAACTAGTGACCCACTGATTGAGCTTGAACACGCCTAAGGGAGGAAACACGTTGGGTCATGCGGGTCAATTAAGGTTAGGTATAAAGTTTTATATATTTTTAATATAAATCGGATCATCCAGGTCAATTAGTGACCAGCTGGTTCGACCATTGATCCAATACCTTGATCGGGACAATCATCAATTTGATTTTTTAAATTATGGGTGGTGGTGGGGGTGGACTAGTGGTAATGACGACAACAATAACGATGGATACAGTGAAAAAGTGGCGATGATAACGATGAAATAGTGATAATGATAATGATGACGTTAACTATGGTGGAATGACAGTGGTGACAACGATGGTAGGATGGAATAATGGTAGTGATGGTGGAGGCGACAATAATGGTGATAATGGTGGCAAAGGTGAGGTGTAATGGTAGTGGTGATAAAATGGTGGAGGCGATAATGGTAATGGTTATGCGACAGTGCAGTGGTGGTGGTCGTGGTGGAATAGTGGTGGTATGGTGATGGTGGTTATAAGGTGTTTTTTTAAAACTAAAAATCAAATTTACAAAAACCTTTTTTTCTTGATTTTAATAATGAATGTGAAACTGTTTTGAAATTGAGTTAAAAATCAATTAAACTTTATTTTTGTCAAACACATTTTATTTTGAAAATTGTATTTGAAAATCAAAAATAAAAAACTTACAACCACCCCAAATAAGACTTAACATAACGGAAACTTGTTTTATGCAAAATTGAATAAAAAAAAGATATTGTTGTTGTTTCATTTTGGTTGAGGGGTTTAAATAACAACTATAATGTTAATAGTTATAATTAATAGCGATACCCACGATCTTCTTAAGTATATTGGAGAAAGAATCCACCAAGAAGAAAGACACATCCTATGTGATTAAACATATATTAGGGGTTTAGATAAAAAAAACAGTAAGGGGCTTTTTATTCCGAAAATTAGTTTTTGATTTTTTTTTATATTTTCAGATGTTAATTTATAGAATATAAAAAATAAGGAAAATGTAAAATAAGTAAATAAATAATGTGTTACAAGAAAAGAGTGTAAAAAGTGAAGCTCCCTCAGCTCCCTCCACCCGTCGCCCTATCTATCTGCTAACTTCAATACCAGGGCATTTCCCTTACATGTTGCTGAAAGCCCCTCTCTTTTACGACATTTATAAAGAAATTTACCCAAAAAAACTACAGCCAAAACATGTTCCTTTATTTATAGTTTTCCCCGTCAAGTTGAAGAAGACTCGCCCCCGAGTCATTAGTGTTTTTTTCACCATAATAAGGAAAAAATTAGAAACTTTCAATGTTTCTAAAACCTCAAACTCAGCTGGTAGTTCAAACTTGGATGAATTATAAATGTCCAAAACAATAGATAGAAATATCATAAATAAAGCCATTGCAACACCAATCAAAGGAGTAATATCTCACCTTGGAGCTACTTTATCATATTTTAAATTTAATGGTTTCAATAAATCTCCTACAAAACTTTGTCTTGGACTAAATTTGGAATTATCTTTAATAATTTGTGTGATCATAAATATTATTTTTTATTCATTTAGATTTGTTGACTTTGTATACCATTTCACTATAAATATAAGAATTTTTTCTCATAGATCTATTATGATTTTGAAACTTTAGAATTATAATAATGAAAACAACAACCCTAATTGTTATCTCTATATCTGATTTACTTGTAAGTTTTACTGAATATGCCTTATATATTACCTTTGGGCAACCCTTGTAACAACTAAAAGATCCATTTGAAGAACATGGGAACTAGTTGAAGTAATAAACCCTCTATATTGGATGCTCATTACTTCAATTAAGATAATAAAAAATTATTTAACCTTTTTTCATAAGAACTTTAAGGAGTTTTCTAACAAAATAGTGAAAAAATAATTCTTAAAGTTGACACTAAGAAAAATGTATAAATCAATGTTTTCATAAATTTGATTGTGATTTAGAATTATAGCTTTCATACCTAATTATTGGGGCTCATTTCCCAACAAATTAAAATAAAAAGAATAATTACAATTGAAATAAAGATTTATCTAATTTTCGATGTAAAAATAAAAATTATGAAAAAGTCAAAACAAAACAAAAGAATGCTGGATTACCTATCTTTTTTGTAGTTGAATCTCCAAGTTTTTTAAATGAAACATAACGACAAGTTGACAAAAACTTTATATATAACGCGTCTTCTTGAGATTGTAAGGTATGTGATTGATCCTGCAATTTAAACCTATGAAGAACATCAAAATTCCCTTATCCCATAAATAGTCTTTTAAAATTAAAAGGATTTTATATTCTTTTCATTTTAAAAAAATTACACCAAATTATGTGAAAAAATATGAATAAAAACAATCTTATTTTTTTTTAAAAAAAAAACTAAGAATTCAATCTTACCATACAAAGTTAAAATTTACTAATTCAGTTTTAGATTCCATGACTTAGGGGGTGTATTGGGATTTTGAGAGAATATTTTGACAAAAACAATCTTGAAGATTTTAAAAGATTATGTGGGGTTGTATTGATTTTGTGGGATTTTAAAAGACTTTTTACAATCAGGATTCTTAACCCAAGATTTTAATGGATTTCTAACACAGATTTTTAAGATTTCAAAGTACTTTATAGATTTTTAAGATTTTGAAAGATTAATACATTTTAAACAAAAAAATAACGAAGTTACAAAAGTGAATGAAAAAGATGATAAATAAATTATAATGTTTGAATAAAGAAAATAAAAACGATAGAAATTTTAAACCTTTTAATAACAAAGTCATTATTGCCTAAAAAAATAATAACAAAGTGATTCTCACTTCATGTTCGCCTAATTATTAGCATTTCTCCACATATCTGAACTTATATTAGTCCTCCATATATTAGCATCTTCTCGTTCCTGCTCTTGTGTTTGAACAATGGGTTCATGATCATTGTCTTCGTAATTTGATAACACTGAAGATGAAGATGAAGACTCGTCAGTAGGTTCCACTGGAAATTCATCAGAACGACATTCTTTGCGAAGAAAATTATGAAGTGCTGCACATGCCAACACAAGCTCTGCTTGTGCTAACATGCGCACTTAGGGCACATGTTAAGGATACTTCCAATAGTAACTATGTCTTAAAAACAACAATTTTTGACTTTTAAAAAAGTAAATTGCACAACTTTCAATACAAAATTTCTATACATAATACACTAACAAGTGTCTTAAGGGCACATGTTAGCATTTTCCATAAAAATAATACTCATATATCATAAAATCATTTAAAAAAAACTATTAACAAAATAACAATAATAATAATACAATAACAATTAAAAAATTATTAACACAATAATAATAATAATAACACGCTGTCAAAAAAATAATAATAACACATTAATAATTAACATTTTAATAATAACACAAGAAAATAATAATAATAATAATGGACGTTGTAAAAAAACAAGTTGAAGAAGCAAAAAAAAAAAAGAGTTTTTTATTTTGATTTGCATATACAGTACTAAAAAAAAAGCAATATGAAATCTTGATGCATATCAATTGACATTCTTTTGATGCATATTCATTGCCTGGACGTTGAAAACAATATGAATACGAAATCTTGAAGCATATACAACACCCTTTTCTTTTGATTTGCGTAATATACATATAGTATGAACAATATTGACTATCGATTGCCATTAAAAAAATAGGTAAAATTGATTGAAAAGTTGTAAGAGAATGAACCTGGTAGGTTTGTGTCTTGTTCGGCAGGAGAAGAAAAAGTCTTTGGAAGATTATGAAAAGTCTCAAGGGTTTGGGTGAGATTGTTGGAGGAGTATTTTATCTGTATTTCTAACTAAAAAGTCTCTCAAAATCCATTCCACAAAAGAATCCATCAAAATCTATTTACTTTTGAATACCAAAAGACATTTTAAAAGTGGTAAGAAATCTCAATTGAATACCAACAGATTTTGTTGCCCTGAAAAAAAAAATCTTTATTGTCTTAATTGAATACCACAAGATTTGTTTATATTTTATAAAAGTCTTGATTGAATACCACAAGACTTTTTAATCATAAAAAAGTCTTTTAAAATTCTTTGAAATCTTAATCCAATACACCCCCTTAGTTTTATTTTTTAAAATCATCTTACAAATTTAAAATCATCTTTATGTATAAATTAGAATAACTATTTTAAATAAGTATATTTTTACGAGCCTTTTCCAATGAAAGTGTTTTTTTAAGAGTTTTTATTCAACGAGAGAGTTTTTATGAAACCTTCTTACTATTTTTTAAAACACATTATGAATAATTAAACATAAACTTGTATGACAATATAATTATTTATCATAAATCTAAAATATAATTTATAAATTTTAAAATATTTATTTATTAAAAAATTAAGTTATATAAAATAAAAATTTAAAATCTCTCTATATTATATATTATATGACAAAAACTAAAATATTAGTGGCTAATAAAGTTTCAATTATTTTGTTCTTCTAAGACAAAATTACACATTTTTTCACATAAAATGAGGATTTAAAAATCCAAACGAGAAAGGAAAAAAAAAAAAAGTAAGAAAGCGCCAAACTTGGATAACAACACGTGGCTGGGAACGAAATTATCTAATATAAATCCATCTTGTTTCCGGGCCTCTGTCTCTCTTTATTCTTCTCATCCCATTCTTGCAAAACCTAAATTCTGAGCGGCTCCATATCCGTCACTTATCTCACCAACCATGTAAGTTCCTTTAAACCACTACTCTCAACTACTTACAACCCTAATTTTTCATATTACTCTCTCTGCCTCATCTCCCACACTATCATTTCTGGGGCTTTTGTGTAATTCTACACGTTCTCATTCACGAGCACACCAGATTCAAGTTTGTTTTTGAAATTTCGAAAATTTGGGATTTTCCATTGTGTTTTCATGTCCAATCCGAAAGGCAATTTTCTGTTTTTTTTTTTTTTTTTTGTTATTTCCTGATTTTCAATTTCTGTCTAAAATGTTGTTATTTTTGCAGAAAATATACTCATGGCCGAGCACGGTTTTGATGGACATGATGTAGGATATGTGCCTGAGGACCCTAATTTTCCTCAGAATCATTCTGATGAACATGATGTAGGGACTGTGATTGATAGCTCCGGATTTCCTCACCTGCTACCTGATGAAGATGATGCAGGCAATTTGATGGAGGACGCCAATTTTCCTGAAAATGATTTTGTTGGGCATGAACATGATGTTGGAGGTTTGGCTGGGGACGCGGATTCTCCACCGGAGGAGCATGTTGAGGAAGTTCATGGTGCTGGAGATGTGCCTGAGGATTTTGATTCTCTGCCGAAACAGGGATCCGAGATTGATTCGAAGGGAAATGAAATAAAAAAGTGGCCGGGATGGCCTGGAGAGAATGTCTTCAGGATGTTGGTTCCAGTGCAAAAGGTTGGCAGTATTATTGGCCGAAAGGGCGAGTTTATAAAGAAAATCACAGAAGAGACTAAGGCGCGAATTAAAATTCTTGACGGTCCACCTGGAATCTCAGAAAGAGCAGTGAGTTTCGATTTCTCTGTTATTTTATGTATTGAAGGATGGCCTTGGATATACATCAGTGTCTGTTTGAAGAATATGATGCTTATTTATTATGTTTATCTCCTTGGTGCTTTGAATACGATTAAGCATACCTTTACTTCCATCATGGTTACTTTGGACTAATAGAGCTATATATTTTTGGGAATCATGTAATACCTAGTGATTCAATATAGAAGACTTTTACTTGGTCAAACAAACTTCTTATATAATTAATCATGTGCTATGATAAAAAACATGTAAGATATTTACAAACACTAGTGGAGTAATTTTATTTTTTTAAAAAAATACAGTTGTCAAGGGAGTGAAACAAAAAATGTTTAAAACGAAACAAAATACAATAATAAATTATCAAACTGATTAAATATACACAAAAAAAGGAGATGTCTTTTGTCTCGGTAACCAAATGGATATGTGCAGGTTGTCAAGCAAATATGAATGACCAAAGTGGCTTCAAATTGAAGAGCCAAAGTTCAAGTTGCAGGGAAACAGCTCCAAGTGATGAAATGTTGTGTGTGTTAACAATCAGAAATAGTTTGTGCAGACTTTGATGGCAAGAGGCTTTCACTGTACCTGGTAACTTCAGAACTCAGGTCGATTGGTGTCTTGCCACACTCCCTGAAACTATTTCCTTGAAGAACTCCTAAACTCAATAAAATGATAAAAACAAGAAAAAAGACAGAAGAAACTATTAGATGAAGTTAGGACTCAGGAGATAATGTCATTGACACTTATAAACCTGAAATTTATCTTGATCCATCTATCTAATTAGTTGGGTGGCAGCTGCCCAGAATTGGAATTGGTTGCTAATCCATTGAAACAGACATTTACAGGGTCCAAGGAATTGAAATGAAATTAAAACACAATGATTTTTCTTTGCTAGTATCACAATTTTGATGAACAAGTATGTTTTTGAACATTGAGATGGATCAATTAATTGTTTGCTTTAAAATCTGAAATATGATCAACTGATCAAGTATGCTGTTGGTATTTTTGCTATCTCATGATTTTGTATTTGGTGTTTCTGAATTCTCTTTATTTGATGCTTTTGAAAGGTAATGGTTTCTGCAAAAGAAGAGCCAGATTGTCCCATACCACCTGCTGTTGATGGTTTGTTAAGGGTTCATAAGCAAGTTATCAATGTTGATCGTGACCTTGCAGATAGTGCATTGGCTGCTGGGCGATCAGTTGTTACCAGGCTTCTAGTGGCGGATACTCAAGCAGGAAGCTTGATTGGGAAGCAGGGATCAACCATAAAATCCATTCAAGATGGCTCTGGTTGCACTATACGTGTTCTTGGATCAGGTTTGGTCACTGCTGTTGTATATTATTTTTGGGTATTGTTGCTTGTGTTGGCAACCAATTATCAATAAATATTCTTTTAATCACTTTTTTCTGGAGGTCTTTTATTTGGGTCTTTTTAGGCATATTCTATGTTACATTCAATCATTGTTATTGCATATCTGTCACTAGATCTATTCGTTCCAGTTCCCCTAGTTTTCACTTTTCATACCTGCTATTCTTTACTTATTTGAAGAGTTACTGTCAAATGCCGCACTTTTTTATTAGCTTGTACTTGGCACTTTTTTATTAGCTTGTACTTGATGAACAATTATACAAGAAAAACGATTTACCCTATTTTGAATTAAAACTACTGGACTGTTTTGTAAATTTTAATTGTGCCCAAATAATGTATTGTTTATGTTTAAACAGAAAACCTGCCAATATTTGCTTTGCGAGATGATAGTATTGTTGAAATACAAGGGGAATCTGCTGGTGTTCACAAGGCAGTTGAACTTATTGCAGTTCATTTACGCAAGTTCTTGGTTGACCGCAGCATAGTAGGAGTTTTTGAAACGCAGGCAAGCCCCCTCTTTTTTATAAAAAAATTTGTTTCTTCAAAGTTAAAAGATTTAAATTCAGAAGGGGTTTCAAGGTTTCTTTCAAGTCTCTTGGCTTTTTTTTGTCAATATTGTTTGTGTTTCAGCAATGTTTTAGTGTTCTTTTTTTATACAAGTTTCTTTGCTTACAATTCTCTGCGTGATTTTTTTCCTTGCTTCTTCCAAACTTTAGATGCAAATGTCAGATGTTAGAGTTAACCAGAATTTGCCACCGCATCAAAATTGGGGTCCTCCTCCTCAAGGGTTTCCTGCTCCTGCTGGTGGTGGTGGTGGAGGAGGACCTGCTTTTGCACCTAATCATCAATATATGCCACCTTCACATCACTATGATAGTTATTATCCACCTACTGAGTTGCCTCCCATGGACAAACACCTTCATCAAGGTCCACCACCTGCCTATGCAAGGGATGCTTCTATGGGAATTCATTCATCAAGTGCACAACCACAACAATCTGTTGTAACTAAGGTGTCGTCTTTTGCCCAACTTGAGAATGCTTGTAGTCATAGAGACTCTTATTCACTTTCAAAGCCTTTTGTTTTATCACAAGTTCATGTAATTTTCTCTGTACTGTGTAGGTCACACAGCACATGCAGATTCCTCTTACATATGCAGATGCTGTTATAGGAGCATCGGGCACAAATATCAGCTATATACGTCGTGCTAGTGGAGCAAGTATTACAATTCAGGAAACAAGGGGTGTGCCAGGGGAGATGACTGTTGAGATAAGTGGGACTTCTTCTCAAATACAGGCAGCCCAGCAGCTGGTTCAGGTATTTGATTTTAAAGTTAAAAGCACATCTTGTATTGCTACCTGTATCGTTGTTGGCAAAGTGTTAGTCTATGGTGCAGTCATTGATTTTGTCGGTGCTGGTGCACCACGTGACACGAGCTGTTGATTTTAATTTGACTAATTGAATGATTATGTGATTTATACATGGAGATTTTAATCCTGACAAACATACTACACCCTAAAACCATTTGCCTCACTTCTCTGGTGCCAACCATGTTTATGATTGATAGTTCATCCACTCCACTAGCTGCTACAATCCATATTCCTGCTGTTGAAACTCCTTTTTAGTTGTGATACTTTTTGGATCTAAGACAATAAATTGACAAATTTTGGTAAGGAAACAGTGATCTAATAGGTATCTGTTTGCTGAAACTTTGAGAGACAGTGACTTTGTTGGTAAATCCATCTCCATAAAGACTCCTGGCTTTATTGGACACAATTCCTGCTATAAAACATTAATTTATACAATTGCTCAAGTCATTTGTTTCTCCAATCTCTTGCATATATCTATATGTGCTTCCTGCCCATTAATTTCAAACACAATTACACCAGAAATGACTGTAATTATCATTCATTTTTATGTCCGCTCTTGCTATATTTTTTCCTTTCCTTTTTAATGGTAGTATTGATGACATAGGACATACAAATAATTTGAGCATATCCTAGGAAGGTACAGAATATGGTATTGAAACTAGCAGTTGTTGGAAAGGTGCTTTTTGTTGGTTTAGTTTATCTATCTGAAATGACCACAATCTATTTGATGCAGAATTTCATGGCTGAAGCTGCAAGTGCGACACAGGATCCTATGGGGGGATCAGTCAGCCAAGGTTACAGTGCCTATCCAACAACTGCTCCAGTTTATGCTCCTCCACCCACTAGCGCTGGTGGTCATACAGGCCATGCGCCTTCTGCAGATTATGGCCCCGTATATGGTACCAATTATGGGTATTAAGATGCTTCATTTAATTTTGGTCAAGGAGCTTTGTGTAAACAATATACTGTAAACTTTACGTTCTTATAGTATTTCTTTTTTCTTTTTTATTTTTGGCTAGTAGGTTATCATACTGTTGGTCATCCTGTTTTGACTTCATTTATCAAACGATTCGATTTTTCTAACCTATGCACATAGCGTAAATCCACTATGTATGATTCTAACTATATATTTCTCTTAACGAATTTGTTGATCTTAATTAAGATTTATGTTAGACATTTTTTTTCTTACACCTTTTAACTAAATTTTTATTTTTTCTCTAAACTTTAGCGCAGGTTCCTTGCCTAAATCAGTTTCCACGTATTGAAATATATTTTATATTTTTATCTGCACTCTGTTCCAGCTATAATAAATTCATAGATGCTTCAGTTTCATTTCAACAGACACAGGCTCTCCTTCAGTCCTTCCTATTCTTCTCGTCGCCATCATTAAATAGTAATCTAACTAATATAGATTTATTAACAGTGACTTTAAACTTTAAATAATTAATATTAGAAAAAAATACTACAAACAACCACAACGCACTCTCTTGATGGAACAAGTACAGCGCACAAGTCTAACATAGTAGCATCTAAATTTTAAGAAAATCGTTCGTAGAATGACTGGAGTAATAAAAATATGTTTGGTTTCAACATGAAGCTTCCCTGTCGATGATCTTGACGGGGAATCCACCTTCCATCTGGGAGGTCAAGAAGGCAAAGTAGTGAGGCTCCACCCCTTTAGCCATTGCCGGAACCACCGTGAAGCGCCTCAGAATCCCAGCCACCAACCTCTTCATCTGCATAAATGCCATTTCCTTCCCCAAACAAATCCTGGGACCAGCCTGAAACACCGGATAAGTGAACGAATCCCTTCCCACAAACTTCCACTTTCCCGTTTCAACCTTCTCCAACCATCTTTCTGGCTTAAACTCCGCCCAATCCTCGCCCCAAATACTCTCCATCCTCCCCATCGCATACACGTGATACGTCACCAACGTCCCTTTCTTCACCACCGTCCCATCCGGCAAAACGTCGTCGTCCACTGCTTCCTTCGAGTCCATCGACACCGGAGGGTAGAGCCTCATGCTCTCACACAACGCTGCATGGATGTAAACCATGTCCTTCACTTCATCGTACGCCGGAGTCTCTGGTTTCTCCATTATCTCCTTCAAAACCTCCTTCTCCACGCCCGGGTTCTTCGATAGTAGCCAGAAAAACCACATCAGCGCAGCTGACGTGGTATCCTTCCCCGCCAATATGAAGCTTATAACTATGTCAGTGACGAAGTCCTCGTCGGAGTGCCCCGAACTTAAGAACCGCGATAGCATGTCAACCTGTTCAAGAGATTCCTTCTCCTTCAGCTCCTTTTTCTTCTCTCTCACTATCTTCTTCGCGAAATCGCGCACTTCTTTCACCGCTATTCTTAGTCTCTTTTCCGAACCTATGTTAAGCAATCTCTTGATTTTCCACACTAACGGTAACGGCTCGCGGAACCGTTTGCTGCTGATCTCCGTCGCTTCTTCGTACGCTACTGCGAACTTACTCTGTTCAGTTGACGGCGTCAGGTACTCGGCGTCATACCCGAACGCGATTTTGCAGATGTTGTCGAACGCGAAACGTTGGAGGATGTCTTGGAAATCGAGGGTTTGGTCTTGTTGTGCTGCTGAAGCGAGGACGGGGACGAGACGGTCGGAGAGTTCGACATCAACCACGTGTTCGACGAATTTGCGGAGAGACTTAGTGTTGAATTCGTGGCTGGCGACTTGCCTCTGAAACTTCCAAGTGTTGCCGTCGGCGTTGAAGATTCCGGTGCCGAGGAAATCGGAGAGGTTGTTAATAAAGATGGAGCCCTTTATATAGTTGGAGAAACGGGTCTTGAGAATGTGCTCTACGGTGGCGGGGTTGCCGGTGATGACTTGGCGGCTGCCCAAGGGGCGGTGGAGGGTGAAAGTGGCGGCCGGTGAGATTTTGACGATATCGGATAGCCACTGGATACGGCGGTTACCGACGCCTTTGAGGTCTAAGTAGTGACCAATAAGTGGGTATGGCTTTGGGATGGTGGTTATGCTTGCCTCTTTCTTTTTGGAACCTGAAGACGAGAAAAAGAAGAACAGAAGCACTGGGAAGATGAATAAGAGGAAGAAAGGTGCTAAAAGCTGCAAATTCAGAAGTATGTTCTCAATCATTTTCCTGACTTCTGAATGAGAGTATCAACTTTGTAGTGGGAGATGTTGATCTTCAGTTGTAATTTGTAGGATGGGATGTGATCATGTTAAGGAAATTCTCTTTATATATAGTGCAACGTTGGAACGTACGAATCCGTAGAGACTAAGTATTTGTATTGGTCAAAATTGATTAGTAGGTAAATGAGCAGTTCAATTCTGCCACGATGCATAATGGGTGATGTCTGGTTGCGTTGACTACGCTAAACCTATGGTCAGCATATTTCGTTTTGAATGAAGACGCTTCCTCTCTCTTTCTCTGTTTTTTCTTCTAGTTTGACAAGTAGGCCCAAGTGAACCCAGAATACCCATTGCCTTGCGTCAGCAAAATCTTCACCTTTTATTGTTCCTTTTTTTTTTCTTTTTTTCTTTTCCCTGTGATTTATGATGTGTGGTGATTTATGAAAGTCTCCACAATTAACTAAAACGCCCTAAAATTCCTAAAATATTTGTCTTATTTTTAACGTAAAGAAATTTAAAATTTAAATTATAAAAATATATTTAGGTTTGAATTCATCAAAACTTAGTTTCAGACTACAAAATCACATTTTAATTGTGTGAAGATAAAAAAGAAATAATTTTTTTTACAAGAATTAAATACGAGTTCTGAATATTTTATAAAAATGAAAAATATATTTTAATTTTTGTGGTGTAAGTTTTAATAATTTTTCTTTATTTATGATATTAAGTTATATTGAATAATAAATTAAAAAAATTATTATTTTTTACTAAAATTAATATAATTAAATGTGCTTAACTAATTTTTTTTAATTAAATTAAATCATTTTTTTCCTTATATAAGGACAATACTGACAATAGTAATCTCTATATCCATATCACCCTCTGTTCAAATGCATGGCACATGCCATAATTATTCAAAGGACACATTGAACTCTGATCAAGATGCACGTGTGTACAAGGGTTTCTAATACAATGACACAAGGATAATGCATGCATAAACCTAGGTTTACCAACAATTAACCTTCATTATCTTTTCCACACTTGTCAAACAATAAAATGTATGTTCATCACCAATAACTTGACACATGCACATGTATGCATGAGAACAATAATGTACACACATACAAATCATTTTTTTTTCTTTCAAGCGGAGATCAACTAAAAACAACCCGTAATTGGACTATACAATGCCAAAACATAGTATTTAGATCACTATGGGTCTCAAAGGCCGAAGGTATCGCCACTTACACGTGGCAATCCACAAAGTCCAGCTTTCTCAGACCCTTTAATTAGAGTCTTAACAAGTATCATTACGTTTTATTTTTAAATTTTCTATAAGTACTTAAGAGATGTTTGCAGTGCATTTCAGTTTAATTTTTGGCTTAAAAATTATTCTAACCAAACATAAAAGAATAAGTGTGATTGGATTCAATTTGAATGTAATGTGAAATTTAAATCAAGTCAATCCAATCTTTATGATTTAATTTGAATTGATTTTGGCGATATTAAAAATTTGTTAATAAATACTAAAAAAATGTTTTAACAAATTAGCTAATAACAATTTCATGGAACCAAATTACCGTAGACCTTACTACACATTAGACTATTCTTGAAACTAATTATACAGAAACCAGTTCTATTAAAATATAAAAGAAGCAAAACTTATAGTTATTTTTTGGAGTTTGTATTCGAGGTCTGTTGAGGTTATAGGCTGGTCCGGGTGGTGCGTGGCCTCATTGAGATGCTTTCCTCCATGGGGCTTGCGATTAATAGCATATGTTGGCATGCAGGCAACATGCCTTTGATATTAATTAGGACTGTATAAAAATTAATTCGGTAAAAAAATAAAATTGAATTAATTTTAAATTATTTTAACCCATTCGATTTTATTAAAATACTCAAATTAGTTTGAAAATCAGTTTAAAATCAATCTAGTTTTGAAAAATTGATTTTAAACCAAACTAGTTTTTAATTAGTTTTAAATTGATTCGAGTTTAAATTGATTTTAAGAGTCAAATTAATTTTAAATTGATTTTTGAACTAATTTTTTTAAATGAAAATCACTTCAGTTAATTGAACTAATCTCATAAAAACAATTCGATTAATTGAATTGATTTGATAAAATAGTACACTCTTTATTTTCTTTAACTAATTTGAAAAAAAATCAATTCAATTTAAGTTCGATTATAATCAAATTCAATTCAAACAGATTTTTTTCACACCCCTAATATTAACCAATTAATCGTTATTACCTTTGAAAATTGGTCACTTGTTGGTTGGTGGATTCGTGTGAGCTGCTTCCCTCTCCATTAGATTCCTTTTCCTTGGCCGTGGTGCATTAATGATCCCATCCAATGCTGCAATTCTCATCCCTAATTTCTTTTGTAATTAATAGGATCATTTATTTCCATAGGTGGGTGGGTATAGAAATTTTTGACAGATGGCAATATTATGCCTGATACTTGTCCTCTTTCATGGGGGTGATACTTTATTTTTGGTCCCTGGATGTCAAAAAATAATCACTAACCAGTCCAACGCTTACAACTTGGAAGGGCTAGGAGATACACTATTCTCTGGGATCTGTTACCTTGTAACTGCAGTAGCCTGTAGGTACCTCTGGTACCATTATTAATACAATATATACATGAAAAAAAGGCTATGTTTGATAAAATAGCTGAAATATATATATATATATATATATATATATATATATATATATATATATATATATATATATATATATATATATATATATATATATATTTTATCCAAATATATAAAAAAAAAGGTATATATATAAAGGGGGTACCGCAAACTAAATCTAGCTGTTTAAATTTAGAATTCTTAAGCCAAATCTAAAGGAAGTGGCACATTCATGGGAGATTGAAAACCAATTTGAAGCCAATTAGAGGGCGGAAAAGAGAGACCAGGTTCAATTGAGGGGCGGCCGGTAGGCCATGGGGCCTTCACCCCACTTTTCGATATAAAGCCCCCCCCCAGGGAAACGCCCATCTTGCAAATTTGTTTATATTTTCCG